>NC_090335.1:79475606-79775606 GCF_035084215.1 Heptranchias perlo | reverse complement strand
GTAGAGAAAAAGTACTTGAGAAACTAATGGGACTAAAAGCCGATAAATCCCCTGGACCTGATGGCCTACATCCAAGGGTTCTAAAAGAGGTGGCTGCAGAGATAGTGGATGCATTGGTTATGATCTTCCAAAATTCTCTAGATTCTGGAACGGATCCAGTGGACTGGAAGGTAGCAAATGTAACCCCGCTATTCAAGAAGGGAGGGAGAGAGAAAACAGGAAACTACAGGCCAGTTAGCCTGATATCGGTCATCGGGAAAATGCTGGAATCCATTATTAAGGAAGAGGTAACAGGACACTTAGAAAATCATAATATGATTAGGCAGAGTCAACATGGTATTATGAAAGGGAAATCATATTTGACAAGTTTATTAAGAGTTTTTTGAGGATGTAACCAGCAGGGTAGATAAAGGGGAACCAGTGGATGTAGTATATTTGGATTTTCAAAAGGCATTCGATAAGGTGCCACATGAAAGGTTGTTACACAAGATAAGGGCTCATTAGGTTGGGGGTAATATATTAGCATGGACAGAGGATTAGGTAATGGACAGAAAACAGAGTAGGGATAAACGGGTCATTTTCAGGCTGGCAGGCTGTAACTAGTGGGGTGCCACAAGGATCAGTGCTTGGGCCTCAGCTATTTACAATCTATATTAACGACTTGGATGAAGGGACCGAGTGTAATGTATCCCAGTTTGCTGACGATACAAAGCTAGGTGGGAAAGTAAGCTGTGAGGAGGACACAATGGGGGGAAAACTGGATAGGACCTGTTTTTGGGTGGGAGCAGCACGATCCGCTATTACCCCGCACGCAATGGTCCCTGCGCAGGCAGGACGAGATTTTCGTCAGGCCTGAGGACTCCCCTGCAATCTGCATTGGAAATCAGCATTGAACGAGCAATTCACACTTTCCACCAGCAGGGGGAGCTCCAATCTCTTAAAGGCAGGCTGTCTGTTGGAAATCTCTTAAAGGTAGCTGATACCTGTTAATTGCTGAATATAACAGCCTGCTGTCTGCACGGAGCCTGAACGGAGATCAGACATTGCACACGTATGACATACTGATGAGTTATGTTAAAACATTGAATAAAGGTTGTGCACCACAAAATCCCACATCCACCAATCTGCATGCCAGACTTCACCAATCTGCCGATCTGAGAGTCCGTACAGCAAGGTTCTCTGCTGATGCACCAGAGGCCTTGGTGCAAGAGGTGGACGGAAGGAGGGACATCCTATATTCGCGGTGGGGGGGGGAGCAAGAGGCTCTTCAAACATATACCCAAAAGGCAGTGGGAGGCAGTAGGGGATGAAGTCAACGCCAGGCGCACAGCATCATGAACATGAATGCAGTACAGGAAGAAGTTCAATGCTTTGACATGAGTGGTCAAAGTGAGTGAGGTCAACTGTCAAGTGGCATCTCCTGCCAACTGCACCACGAGCTGCATCCACTCCTCCACGCACTAAACCCCCCCAACACCCACCTACCAACAAACTCTTTCCATCAGAACTCAACTCTTCAAATCAGACGCTTCCTCTCACCCTCACACATTGCTACTGTTGCAAGCCGCCGAACCACAACTCACAGGCCACACACACTGGCAGCTATTCATAAATGACAGGCACTTTGCCCAGACCCACGTCCCGCTCTCTTGCAGGAGAAGGTAGCGCATATCAGTAGGCAGCAAGTGGCAGCGGCATTCAGCCCCTCCAGCATGTTCCGCCATTCAATGAGATCATGGTGGAGCTGTGACCTAATTCCATATTTCCGCCTTAGCCCCATATCCCTTAATATCCTTGGTTCACAGAAGTCTATCAATCTCATATTTAGAATTCACAATTGAGCTAGCATCAACTGCCATTTGCAGAAGAGCTTCCCAAACTTCTCCCAACCTTTTCATGTAGAAGCATTTCCTAAATTCACTCCTGCACGTCCTGGCTCTAAATATTAGGCTATGTCCCTGCGTCCCCACATTCAAGTGTAGGAGACCTCCAAAAACAGTTGTAAATGTGTGAGCAGCCAGAAGTAATAATCCAGCCAACAACCTGTAAATCCTATAGTCCCTTTAATTAGCGCTGGTAGGGGGTCCTCCAGGCACTCTAAGACATGTTCAGATGGTCGGGTTAGGATCGTGCGTTGAGTTGAGCGTTAAGTCCCAAAATCGTGTGTATCACTTTAAATCAGCGTTGTAGACTGATGGAAGCCATTTTCTCCCTACTTTACATGATTCCAGCGTTCATTATCTGCGCCTGCGCTAACTCCTATACCAAGATGGCGTCTGGCGCACGTCATGCTGGAAACGTGCGTGCGCATCCAAGATGCCATCTTGGATGTCGGAGAGACCGTGTAGCGCCGAAATAACGGGCGGTACACGGCCCAATTTAGCGCCCAAAGAGTCTGCAAAGGGATATAGACATGTTAAGTGAATGGGCAAGAAGGTGGCTCGAGGGGCCTTATGGCCTACTCCTGCTCCTATTTCTTACATTCTTATGACAAAAGGGAATACAAAGAAGTTAGGAAAGAAGTCAAAAAAAATTAGGAAGGCAAAGAGGAACTACGAGATTAAATTGTCAAGGAATATAAAAAGAAATAGTAAAGTATTCTACAGACACATAAATAATAAAAGAAAAATCAGCATAGGGATAGGGCCACTGAGGGATACACACGATAAATTCACAGGTAATGACAGCGAAATGGCAGAAATATTGAATAGTTACTTTGCCTCAATATTTACCAGGGAGACTAACCAGGTGGACATGACATTAGAAGAAGAGATCAAAAAATATCAAAAAACATTTAAGACAGATAGGGGGAAAATAATTGATAAACTAATCATATTAGAGAGGATAAGACCCCGGTCCGGATGGATTGCATCGGCAAATGTTAAAAGAAGTTCGGGAGGAGATAGCAGAGGCATTATTACACGTATATAAAAATTCACTAGGAATGGGAATAGTGCCAGAGGACTGGTGGACAGTGAATGTTATTCCTATATTTTAAAAGGGAGATAGAACAAGTCCAGGGAATTATAGACCAGTTAGTTTAACGTCGGTGGTAGGAAAGATAATGGAATCTTTACTCAAAGATGTAATAGAAAAACATCTAGAGAACGAAAATATAATAAGGAACAAATGTAAAGAATCTTACAACACCAGGTTATAGTCCAACAATTTTATTTGAAAATCACAAGCTTTCGGAGATTATCTCCTTCGTCAGGTGAGCTCACGAAGGAGTTAGTAATTACTTACTAACGAAGGAGATAATCTCCGAAAGCTTGTGATTTTCAAATAAAATTGTTGGACCAGAACCTGGTGTTGTAAGATTCTTTACATTTGTCAACCCCAGTCCATCACCGGCATCTCCACATCATGGCTAATAAAGAATAGTCAGCACAGATTTCACAAGGGAAAGTCATGCTTGTCCAACCTTATTGAATTCTTTGAAGAAGTAACGGAAAGAGTAGACAAGGGTAATGTAGTAGATGTAATATATTTGGATTTTCAAGACGTCTTTGATAAGGTATCGCAGAGTAGACTCGTGACGAAGGTCACAGCACGTGGAGTCAGGGAACAGGTCGCAGAATGGATAGCAAGCTAGCTACAAAAAAAAAAACAGGGACCGGTGCTGGGGCCATTGTTGTTCACCATTTACATTAACGATTTGGATTCGGAAGTACAATTTCAAAACTTATGAACGACGCCAAATTGAGGGACGTAGTTAATACACAAATCACTAAAAGCAACAACGCAGGTTAATAAGGCCATAAAAAAAAAGCAAACCAAGCACTGGGGTTCATTTCTAGAGGGATAGAATTGAAAAGCAGATAAGTTATGTTGTGTACAACCTTGGTTCAACCACACTTGGAGTACTGTGCACAGTTCTGGTCTCCATATTATAAAAAGGATATAGAGGGACTGGAGAGGGTGCAGAAAAGATTCACAAGGATGATACTAGAATTGAGAGGATATCTTTATCAGGAAAGGCTGAGACTCTTTTCTCTCGAAGAGAAGGCTGAGGTCTTTAAGATGATAGGGTAAAAATGGAGAAAATGTTTCCACTTGCAGGGGAGTCCAAAATTAGAAGTCATAAATATAAAATAGTCGTTAATAAATCCAACAGGGAATTCAGGAGAAACTTCTTTACCCAAAGGGTGGTAAGAATGTGGAACTTGCTACCACAAGGAGTAGTTGAGGCGAATAGCATAGTTGCATTTAAGAGGAAGCTAGACAAGCACATGAAGGAGACAGGAATGGAAGGGTATCCTGATAGGGTTAGATGAAGTAGGGAGGGAGGAGGCTCGTGTGGAGCATTAATGCCTGCTTAGACCAGTTGGGCCAAATGGCCTGATCCTATGCTGTAGTTTCGATGTAACTTGATGTGTCTAGTCTCTGCTGTACCTGCCCTGGGAGTGTTTGATGGGACAGTGTAGAGGGAGCTTTACTCTATCTAACCCGTGCTGTACCTGCCCTGGGAGTGTTTGATGGGACCGTGCAGAGGGAGCTTTACTCTGTATCTAACCTGTGCTGTACCCGTCCTGGGAGTGTTTGATGGGACAGTATAGAGGGAGCTTTACTCTGTATCTAACCTGTGCTGTACCTGCCCTGGGAGTGTTTGATGGGACAGTGTAGAGGGAGCTTTACTCTGTATCTAACCCGTGCTGTACCTGCCCTGGGAGTGTTTGATGGGACAGTACAGAGGGAGCTTTACTCTGTATCTAACCCACGCTGTACCTAATCAATGCGCTAGATGGCCAGTGGGTGCAAAAGGGCATTCTCCAGCCTCCCTCATGTTGCAGAACATGATAAGAATTCCTAGGAAATAGTTAAAGTATCACAGAATGCAACAAAGCCTTAAGAAAAACAGTTACATAAAAATGAAATCAATAAATATACTTTTGCTTTATTCAAGGCTGTACCATCTAAACAATGAGTGTTGCAATGGCACCACTGGGAAAACTGGCTGCTTGCCATTGCTGTTCAATTGCTGTTCAATTATCAGACACAACTCGATAACAAACTGGGCGTCCCTGGGCTATTGACTATCTTTACATGATGTTAATTCAGTTTTGTCATTCAGTCTGTCACGCTCAGTAAAAACTCTTAAGCCAATTTCTCTGATGAGGTCATTAGGATTCACTGTTTGAACAAAGCCATTCTATTAAAAAAAGAAAGAGTGGGGGTTTGTAAACAGTGGGGTCTCTCCCACTGGCACTGGCAGCTTTCCAATGTGTTGTCTAGCCAAGCGTGCTTCACAGATAAGCCTGGACAGGAAGTGACAGCAGCATATTCGACTGTGAGGAGCATCACAGATGTATCCAATCCGGCCTCCGGAGTACATAATAAATGATAACCCCAACCTCAACACCCACCAAGCTCAAGTGGGGCGTATCTGATTCAGCTTTGTGGGATACAAAGGGGCCGCAAAAATAAGACAGTCGCCAATAAATTCAATAGAGAATTCAGGAGAAACTTCTTTATCCGGCATTCCAGATCATAACTACTCACTGTGTGAAAATAATTTCAAACGCCCCCCAGGCTTTTTTGCCAATTATCTTAAATCTGTATCCTCCTCCTGCCAGTGGAAACAGTTTCTCCTTATTTACTCTATCAAAACCCTTCATGATTTTGAACACCTCCATTAAATCTCCCCTTGACCTTCTCTGCTCGAAGGGGAACAATCCCAGCTTCTCCAGTCTCTCCACATAACTGAAGCCCCTCATCCCTGGTACTATAAAGGAAACGTTTTGTGTATGGACCCTTGCCCTAAAACCGGGTTCAAAGATGAAAGAAACTTCGACCTGTCTGCTCTCCCCACATGATGATGCCTGACCTGCTGAGTGTTTCTAGAATGTTCTGTTTTTGTTTCAGAATCTGCAGTTTTTTGCTTTCCTGCCCCATCCTCTCCCACCTTTACAAAGGTCATGGTGTTTTAAGGAAGCTCTGGAATTCCCTCCATCTCTCTCTCTCTCTCCTCCTTTAAGAAGCTCCTTAAAACCTGCCTCTTTGACTAAGTTTTTGGTCCCTCCTGTGAAGTGCCTCGGGACATTTAGAGGCACTGTATAAATGCAAGTTGTTGATGTTGTTGGCATCTGCCTGAGCTGAAAGGAAGTCATCAGAGAAGGTGCAGGTAGAATTAAATAAACTCCCAACCCAACGTCCAAGCACAGTTAAGAAGATCCACAATGTATATTGTGAAGTGAATGGATGCCGTTTACGTCCAAATCGTGGCTTGATTAGGCATCTGGCAGTTTGGTATTTGAGAACAACCCCTGTATGTGCAGGGCTTGGCTAAAGATCACTCTACAGCTCTTCTCCGTCGGCCAGGATCCCTCCTCTTTGACCCTCTAAGCTCGTGAGTTCAAGTCTCACTCCGGACTCGAGCCCATAATTCAGGCTGACATTCCCAGTGCCAGTACTGAGGGAGCGCTGCACTGTCGGAGGTGACGTCTGTCAGATGTGACGTTAAACCGAGGCCCCGTCTGCCCTCTCAGGCAGACGTAAAAGATCCCACGACGACTATTTGAAGAGCAGCAGGGGAGTTCTCCCCCCAGTGTCCTGGGCCAATATTTATCCCTCAACAAACATCACTAAAACAGATTATCTGGTCATTTATCTCATTCTGTTTGTGGGACATCCTGAGGTTGTGCAAGGCGCTATATAATTGCACGTTCATTGAATCATGGACTCTTACAGCCTAGGAGAAGGCCTTTCGGCCCATCGTGCCTGTCCCAGCTCTTTGAAACAGCTGTCCAATTTAATCCCACATCCCAGCCTTTTCCCCATAACCCTGCAAATTAGTCCTCTTTAAGTACTTGTCCAATTGCCTTTTGAACGTTCCTGTGGAATCTGATACCACCAATCTCTCAGGTAGGACTTAATAAGCCCTCTGTGTGAAAAAAAATTCTCTAATTTCTCTAGTTCTTTTGCCAATTATTTTAAATCTATGACATCTATTTACGAACTCACTTGCCAGAGGAAAGTTTCTCCCTACTTGCTCTATCAAAATCCCTTATCATTTTGAACTATGAGGTGTCCCCTTAATCTTCTCTGCTCTAACGAGAACAATCCCAGCTTCACCAACCTCTCTAAATGACTGAAGTCCCTCATCCCTGGTGCTATCCTGGTAAACCTCCTTTGTACCCTCTCCAAGGCCTTGACATCCTTCCTAAAGTGTGGTGCCCAGAATTGTACACAATAGTCCAGCTGAGGCCTAACCAGTGATTTGCAAAGGTTTAGCATAACTTGCTTGCTTTTGTATTCAATGCCCCTATTTACAAAGCCAAGTATCCCATATGCCTTCTTAGCCGCCTTATCAACTTGGCCTGCCACCTTCAAAGGTTCAGAGAAAATGAAAAACACACAATTTGTTTTTAATGCCCCTATGATTTTTCTCTTGGGTTTGCTCGCAGCAGTGTTCAGGAGATTAATCTTTCCTTCCTTTAAGCAAATGGATTATTCTTTTTGCTGCAATTTTAAAAACACACGGAGTGCACAGCTAATGGAGATCCATAAAAACACTTCAACTCAAGGGGACAAATCAGATTCCAAGCACACTGTACGCAGCTAATAAAAACGTGTCGGTCAGAGCAAAAGCATCCACTTGTTGTTGCATGCGAGTACAGGGCTACAAATGGGCACCCGACTTTGAACCAGAGAGACCAGTGTGGGCGGTGGGCCCTCTCTCCTAATGGAATCAGAGGAGGACAGAAAAACAACTGGAAATTAGAAAAATGCTGGAAATGCACAGCATAGAAATGTCACATCAACTGAAATGAGGAAGAATGGGTTAACACCACAGGCGCAGACCCTTCAACAGGACTGGAAACTGGGTTTGGGGGGAGGGGGGTGGGGTGGAGGAAGAATGAACGAGTTCCTTAAAGGGGCTGAACAAAATAAAGTGGGGATGGAGAACGACAACAACTTGCATTTATTTTGCGCCTTTAACGTAGTGAAACATCCCACAGCGCTCCACAGGAGCGATTATCAAACAAAATTTGACACCGAGCCACATAAGGAGATATTAGGACAGGTGACCAAAAGCTTGGTCAAAGAGGCGGGTTTTAAGGAGTGTCTTAAAGGAAGAGAGAGGGGTTTAGGGAGGAAATTCCAGAACTTAGGGCCAAGGCAGCTGAAGGCACGGCCACCAATGGTGGGGTGAAGGAAATGGAGGACGCGCAAGAAACCGAAATTGTAGGAACGCAGAGATCTCGGAGGGTTGTAGGAGGTTACAGAGATAGGGACCATTGTACCTACCTCACCCCGTTATTTAGGCCCAGTAATATAATCCACAAACAATTTGCTCTGGTGCTATGTGGAAGTAATTTGCAGCCTCTTCAGGCAAGAACTCCAAAAACAGACCAGAGAGGCATTTTGGCTTCTGGTCATTTTTCAAGGAGAAGGCTGCTGGCTATGCCAACAGTCTGAGTGCGAAAAAGAGCTTCCATTATTGCAAAGTTACCCAAGTTATACCCACCAGAATTGGACTATTGACTATGATTCTTTAGTGTTCATGTTACTGTTTAATTTAGATGGGTGCAAGTCCAGTCCTATTTATATTTTATGCTCTCTGAGTAAATTAAAAGCTAAGGCAGGTTTTGACTTGGGCCGAGAGCCCTTAAGGTACCAGTGTCTCTGGACAGCTGTAAATGCTCTTTGTGCATCACCCTCAGAATGATTTGTTATGCCAAGTAAACCAGGAAGACATAATTCAAAAGCAAAATACTGCAGATGCTGCACATCTGAAATAAAACCAAAAAAGGCTGGAAACACTCAGTAGGTCAGGCAGCATCAGTGGTGAGAGAAACAGAGTTAACGTTTCAAGTCGAAGACCTTTCATCAGAACTGGAAGATATTAAGATTTAACAGCATATAAGCAAGGTACAGAGTTAGGGAAAGGGAGAGGGGGAGGGAAGTACAAAAGGGAAGGTCTGTGATAGGATGGAGGGCAGGAGTGATCAAACGACAAAAGTGATGATGGTGCAAGGCAAGCTGGTGATAATGGGACAAACATGGAAACAACAGATGGGTCCAGAGGAGGTGTAAGTAGTCACAGAATGTCCAAGAGAAATTGGGAGCGGTGGTTATGATCTAAAGTCATTAAACCTAAGGCTGTAAAGTACTGAATGAAAGATGAGGTACTGTTCCTCCAGCTTGCGTTGAGCTTCACTGGAACAGCGTAGGAGGCCGAGGACAGAGAGGGCAGAGTGGAAGTGAGACTGAGAATTGAAGTGACAAGCGACTTGAAGCTCAGTGTCGTGCTTGTGGAACAAACAGAAGTGTTCAGCAAAGCGATCACCCAATCTGCGTTTGAACGTAGGAACAGGAGGAGGCCATTTAACCCCTCAAGTCTGTTCCGCCGTTCAATGAGATCATTTTTTTTTTATATTCGTTCATGGGATTTGGGCGTCGCTGGCGAGGCTGGCATTTATTGCCCATACCTAATTGCCCTCGAAAGGTGGCGGTGAGCCGTCTTCTTGAACCGCTGCAGTCCGTGTGGTGAAGGTTCTCCCACAGTGCTGTTAGGAAGGGAGTTCCAGGATTTTGACCCAGCAACGATGAAGGAACGGCGATATATTTCCAAGTCGAGATGGTGTATGACTTGGAGGGGAACATGCAGGTGGTGGTGTTCCCATGTGCCTGCTGCTCTTGTCCTTCTAGGTGGTAGAAGTCGCAGGTTTGGGAAGAAGCCTTGGCGAGTTGCTGCAGTGCATCCTGTGGATGGTACACACTGCAGCCACTGTGTGCTGGTGGTGAAGGGAATGAATCTTTAGGGTGGTGGATGGGGTGCCAATCAAGCGGGCTGCTTTGTCCTGGATGGTGTCGAGCTTCTTGAGTGTTGTTGGAGCTGCACTCATCCAGGCAAGTGGAGAGTATTCCATCACACTCCTGACTTGTGCCTTGTAGATGGTGGAAAGGCTTTGGGGAGTCAGGAGGTGAATCACTCGCCGCAGAATACCCAGCCTCTGACCTGCTCTCGTAGCCACAGTATTTATATGGCTGGTCCAGTTAAGTTTCTGGTCAATGGTGACCCCCAGGATGTTGATGGTGGGGGATTCGGCAATGGTAATGCCGTTGAATGTCAAGGGGAGGTGGTTAGACTCTCTCTTGTTGGAGATGGTCATTGCCTGGCACTTGTCTGGCGCAAATGTTACTTGCCACTTATGAGCCCGAGCCTGGATGTTGTCCAGGTCTTGCTACATGAGGGCTCGGACTGCTTCATTATTTGATGGGTTGCAAATGGAACTGAACACTGTGCAATCACCAGAGAACATCCCCATTTCTGATGGATGAAGCAGCTGAAGATGGTTGGGCCTAGAACACTGCCCTGAGGAACTCCTGCAGCAATGTCCTGGGGCTGAGATGATTGGCCTCCAACAACCACTACTATCTTCCTTTGTGCTAGGTATGATTCCAGCCACTGGAGAGTTTTCCACGATTCCCATTGACTTCAATTTTACTAGGGCTCCTTGGTGCCACACTCGGTCAAATGCTGCCTTGATGTCAAGGGCAGTCACTCTCACCTCACCTCTGGAATTCAGCTCTTTAGTCCATGTCTGGACCAAGACTGTAATGAGGTCTCGAGCCGAGCGGTCCCGAACTGAGCATCGGTGAGCGGGTTATTGGTGAGTAAGTGCCGCTTGAGAGCACTGTCGACGACACCTTCCATCACTTTGCTGATGATTAAGAGTAGACTGATGGGGCGGTAATTGGCCAGATTGGATTTGTCCTGCTTTTTGTGGACAGGACATACCTGGGCAATTTTCCACGTTGTCGGAGAGATGCCAGTGTTGTAGCTATACAGGAACAGTTTGGCTTGAGGCGCAGCTAGTTCTGGAGCACAAGTCTTCAGCACTACAGCCAGGATGTTGTCGGGGCCCATAGCCTTTGCTGTATCCAGTGCACTCAGCTGTTTCTTGATATCACGTGGAGTGAATAAAATTGGCTGAAGACTGGCTTCTGTGATGGTGGGGATATCGGGAGGAGGCTGAGATGGATCATCCACTCGGCACTTCTGGCTGATGATGGTTGCAAACGCTTCAGCCTTGTCTTTTGCACTCACGTGCTGGACTCCGCCATCGTTGAGGATGGGGATGTTTACAGAGCCTCCTCCTCCCGTTAGTTGTTTAACTGTCCACCACCATTCACGACTGGATGTGGCAGGACTGCAGAGCTTTGATCTGATCCGTTGGTTGTGGAATCACTTAGCTCTGTCTATAGCATGTTGCTTCCGCTGTTTAGCATGCATGTAGTCCTGAGTTGTAGCTTCACCAGGTTGGCACCTCATTTTTAGGTACGCCTGGTGCTGCTCCTGGCATGCTCTTCTACACTCCTCATTGAACTAGGGATGATCTCCTGGCTTGTTGGTAATGGTAGAGTGAGGAATATGCCGGGCCATGAAGTTACAGATTATTCTGGAATACAATTCTGCTGCTGCTGATGGCCCACAGCACCTCATGGATGCCCAGTTTTGAGCTGCTAGATCTGTTCTGAATCTATCCCATTTAGCACGGTGGTAGTGCCACACAACACGTTGGATGGTGTCCTCAGTGTGAAGACGGGACTTCATCTCCACAAGGACTGTGCGGTGGTCATTCTGACCAATACTGTCCTCGACAGATGCATTTGCGACAGGTAGATTGGTGAGGATGAGGTTAAGCAAGTTTTTCCCTCATGTTGCTTCGCTCACCACCTGCCGCAGGCCTAGTCTAACAGCTATGTCCTTCAGGACTCGGCCAGCTCGGTCAGTAGTGGTGCTACCGAGCCACTCTTGGTGATGGACATTGAAGTCCCCCACCCAGAGTACATTTTGTGCCCTTGCTACCCTCAGTGCTTCCTCCAAGTGGTGCTCAACATGGAGGAGGATTGATTCATCAGCTGAGGGAGGGCGGTAGGTGGTGATCAGCAGGAGGTTTCCTTGCCCATGTTTGACCTGATGCCATGAGATTTCATGGGGTCCAGAGTCAATGTTGAGGACTCCCAGGGCCACTCCCTCCTGACTGTATATCACTGTACCGCCACCTCTGATCAGTCTGTCCTGCCGGTGGGACAGGACATACCCAGGGATGGTGATGGAAGAGTCTGGGACGTTGGCTGAAAGGTATGATTCTGTGAGTATAGCTATGTCAGGCTGTTGCTTGACTAGTCTGTGGGACAGCTCTCCCAATTTTGACACAAGTCCCCAGATGTTAGTGAGGAGGACCTAACTCCATATATCCGCCTTAGCCCCACATCCCTTAATACCTTTTGGTTAACAAAAATCTATCAATCTCAGATTTTAAATTAACAACTGAGCTAGCATTAGCTGCCGTTTGTGGAAGACAGTTCGAAACTTCTCCCACCCTTTTCTAACTTCACTCCTGAGAAAGTCCTGGCTCTAATTTTTAGGTTATGTCCCTCGTCCTGGACTCCCCAACCAGTGGAAATAGTTTTTCTCTATCTACCCTATCAGTTCCCCTTGGTATCTTAAAAACTTTGTTCAAATCACCCCTTAATCTTCCAAATTCCAGGGAACACAACCCTAGTTTGTGTAATCTCTCCTCTTAGACTAGGCCTGTATTCTTTAGAGTTTAGAAGAATGATGGTGATCTCACTGAAACATACAAAATTCTTACAGGGCTCGACAGGGTAGATGCAAGGAGGATGTTTCCCCTGGCTGGGGAATCTAGAACCAGGGGTCACAGTCTCAAATAAGGGGTAGGCCATTTAGGACTGAGATGGGGAGAAATTTCTTCACTCAGAGGGTGGTGAATCTTTGGAATTCTCTACCGCAGAGAACTGTGCAGACTCAGTCATTAAGCACATTCAAAACAGAGATCGATCAATTTCTAGATATTAAAGGCATCAAGGGATATGGGGATAGTGCAGGAAAATGGCGTTGAGGTAGAAGATCAGCCATGATCTTGTTGAATGGTGGAGCAGGCTCGAGGGGCCGGATGGCCTACTCCTATTTCTTACGTTTGTAATTTAACCCTTGGAGTCCAGGTATCATTCCGGTGAATCTACGCTGCACTCCCTCCAAGGCCAATATATCCTTCCTAAGGTGCGGTGCCCAGAACTGAACACAGTACTCCAGGTGTGGTCTAACCAGGGCTTTGTATAGCTGCAGCATAACTTCTATCCCCTTGTATTCTAGTCCTCTAGATATAAAGGACAGCATTCCATTAGCCTTTTTGATTATTTTCTGTACCTGTCCATGACATTTTAATGATCTATGTACATGGACCCCTAAGTCTCTTAGGACCTCCACTGTTTCGAGCTTTTCACCATTTAGAAAGTACTCTGATCTATTCCTTTTTAAGTCCAAAGTGGATGAACTCACACTTGCCTACACTGAAATCCACAGTTTTGCCCAGTCACTTAATCTATTAATATCTCTCTTTGATTTTATGCGTCCATCTACACTGCTTACAATGCTGCCTAACTTTGTGTCATCGGCAAACTTGGATATGTGGCTCTCTATCCTGTCACCTAAGTCATTAATAAATACAGCGAATAGTTGAGGCCCCAACACAGATCCCTGTGGGACACCACTAGTCACATCCTGCCAATTTGAGTACTGCCCATTATCCCTATTCTCTGTCTCTTGCCGCTCAGCAATTTCCTAACCAGGTCAATAGTTTGCCCTCAATTCCATGAGCTTCAACTTTAGCTAACAATCTCTTATGAGGGATTTTATCGAATGCCTTCTGGAAGCCCATATAAATAACATTCATAGACATTCCCCTGTATACTACTTTAGTCACCTCTTCAAAAAATTCAATCAGGTTCGTCAGGCATGACCCGTCCTTTACAAATCCACGCTGGCTCTCTCTGATCAGTTGAAAATTTTTAAGGTGTTCAGTCACTCTATCCTTAATTATAGACTCTAGTAATTTCCTGACAACAGATGTTAGGCTAACTGGTCTATAATTCCCTGGTTTCCCTCTCGCACCTTTCCTAAATAGTGAAGTGACATGTGCAATTTTCCAATCTAAAGGAACTGTTCCTGAATCGAGAGAACTTTGGAAGATTATAGTTGGGGCTTCTGCAGTGCTCTCACCTACTTCCTTTAAAACCCTGGGATGAAAACCACCTGGCCCTGGGGATTTGTCACTCTTCAGTGCCATTATTTTCTTCATTACTGTTAATTTGCTTACATTAATTTTGGTGAGTCCCCATCCCTGATTCAAAATTAGCCTCCCAATAAAGAGGAGACGACATCATGAGCAGCAAGTATAGCATACCAAACCAAACTGGAAGAAGTACAAGTAAATCAATGTTTCACCAGGAGGAGTGTTTGGGGCCCTGGACAGTGGGAAGGGAGGAGGTGAAAGGGCAGGTGTTGCATCTCCTGCACTTGCAAGGGAAGGTGCCGTGGGGAGGAGAGCGGGAGTTGGGGGTTATGGAAGAGCGGACCAGGGTGTCGCAGAGGGAATGGATCCTTCGGAATGCTGAAAGGGGAGGGCAGGGGAAGATGTAGGGTTGATAGGGCAGACATAGAGATGTTTCTACTTGTAGGGGCGACTAGAACTAGGGGCCATAAATATAAGATAGTCACTAATAAATCCAATAGGGAAATCAGGACAAACTTCTTTACCCAGAGAGTGGTTAGAATGTGGAACTTGCTACCACAATGGGTAGTTGAGGCGACTAGCATAGATGCATTTCAGGGGCAGCTGGATAAACACGACGGAGAAAGGAATAGAAGGATATGTTGACGGAGTTAGAAGAAGGGTGAGAGGAGGCTCATGTGGAGCACGAACACCGATATGGACCAGTTCGGCCCAATGGCCTGTTTCTGTGCTATACATTCTATGTAACGTGTTTGGTGGTGGCATCGCGCTGGAGTTGGCGGAAATGGTGAAGAATGATCCGTTGAATGTGGAGACTGGTGGGGTGGAAGGTGAAGACAAAGGGGGGGCCCTATCGTGGTTCTGGGAGGGAAGAGAAGGGGAGAGGGCGGAACTACCAAAATGTCAACCATGGAGGGGGGAAATCCTCGGCTGAGGAAAAAGACATAATTCAAAGTTGTAAACGACACCGAATATACATGCCATTCATGTTGGAACAGACAAATATGCAAATAAGACAATGCAGAACAGATTTGTATTTTATGTTCAGTGTCTAGAGGTGATAAAAGTTTGCATAAGGGTTTCAGCGGAGGTGGAGGCAGGTGATGTTGCCAAGGCAGAAGTGAGCTGGATAGGATGTGTGGGGTTTGAAACTCGGCTCTGGGTCAAACAGGACAGCGAGGTTTTGCAAAGTCCAGTTCAGTCAGAACGAGTGGCCGGAGCAGGGGATGGAGGTAGTGGCAGGGGCCAAGAATGATGGCTTTGGCCTTTCTGATGATAAAGCGAAGATGGCCGGGCTCAAAGGAAGTGCTAGAACGGTATACATGAGTGAGATCAGCACATAGAATCATACAGCACAGAAAGAGGCCATTTGGCCCATTGTGCCTGTGCCGGCTCTTTGAAAGAGCTATCCAATTAGTCCCTCTGCCCCCCCACCCCCCGCTCTTTCCCCAGAGCCCTGCAAATTTTTCCTGCAAAGTATTCATCCAATTCCCTTTTGAAAGTTATTATTGAATCTACTTCCACCGCCCGTTCAGACAGTGCATTCCAGATCAAAACAACTCACTGTGCAAAAAAAAATTCTCACCTCTCCTCAGGTTCTTTTGCCAATTACCTGATATCTGTGTCCTCTGGTCACTGATCCTCCTGCCAATAGAAACAGTTTCTCCTTATTTACTCTCTCAAACCCTCAAAGTTTTGGACACTTCTACTAAACTTCCCCTTAACCTTCTCTGTTCTGAGGAGAACAATCCCAGCTTCTCCAGTCTCTCCACATAACTGAAGTCCCTCATCCCTGGAACCATTCTAGTAAATCTCCTCTGCATCATCTCCAAGGCCTTGACATCCTTCCGAAAGTGTGGTGCCCAGAATTGGACACAATACTCCAGCTGAACCCTCAAAAATGATTTATAAAGGTTTAGCATAACTTCCTCGCTTTTGTATTCTATGTCTCTAATGTATGGAAATTGACCCCATGGCTGTGGATAAAGATTACCAAAGATCAACAGGTAAATGAGGATGGGGAGGGGACCAAGGATAGATCCTTGGAGGACTCCTACAGTAAATGTGCAGAGGCAGGAAGAGAAGCCATTGCTGTAGATGCAAAACGGAGGAGAGGTGATGGAAGAGTGTGGCAGCTTCCATTGGTTGGGCCAAAGGGCGCGTCTCCATTTTGATAAACATCGAGCTTCGCAGAGGGGTAATGCACCACAGCGACAGACACACAGGACGTCACTCAAGGTTCTGGCCAAGGCAGTCTCGGTTCTATAAGCAGGGCGGGAGTCGGACTGAAGAGATTGAAACAGTGAGCTTGTGGAGAGATGTGTACTGCGTTGGGGAGCAGCGACACGATGGAAGAAAGTGAGATTAGTCAGGGGTTGTAAAGGACGGATGAGTCAGGCGTGGTCTTTTAAAATAGGACGTAGAAAATGTCGCGAGGATTGGGTGCTGTTCCGACGCAGAAGTTAAGGCACATTTTTGTCAGACAAAGTACAGGAGACTTGAGCGTACTTGATGCTGACACTAGCTGACTGAAATGTTTTATTCTCCAACACTTCGGTTGAGTACAAAATCTACAACAATTATTTTTCCCCAAAATAAATCACTTTAACCAGTCTTTCCCCACACAGACTGCCATCGAAGTAGACTAATAATGTGATAGAGCCTTTCCACAAAAAGGTCTTCAGCAGCAAGATGAAATATGAATTTTGGCAACAGCACGCCTGGTTTCTCAATTTAACAGTGCACTGTAAATATAGAGTGTGTTACAGCCAGCGTCTATTGCAGCCAGGTTCAACAGGAAATACAATCCCCTCATTTATAATTCAAGTTCCAGTAGATCTTCTACAAACAGCTTCGGTTCTGCAGTGCTGTGCCAAGGAGCCTTCACTGTTAAAGGAAGCACACTCGAGTCAATCAAGGGAAAGGGTGGGGCCGATTAGGAACCAGAAAGGAGATCTTCTTGTGGAGGCAGAGGGAATGGCTGAGGTAATGAACGAATACTCGCGTCGGTCTTTGCTAAAAGAAGAGGATGGTGCCAACGTGACAGTAAAAGAAGAAGGGGCGTAGAGAAATTGGATAGGATGAAAATAGATAAAGAGGAGGTACTTAAAAGGTTGGCAGTACTCAAAGTAGAAAGGTCACCCAGTCTGGATGGGATGCATCCTAGGTTACTGAGGGAAGTAAGGGTGGAAATTCTGGAGGCTCCAATCTCCTTTTACATGGGAGCGGTGCCAGAGGATTGGAGGACTGCAAATGTTACATATTGTTCAGAAAAGGGGAGAGGGATAAACCTGGCAATTACAGGCCAGTCAGCCTAATTTCGGAGGTGGGGAAACTTCTAGATACGATAATCCGAGACAAAATTAATTGTCACTTGAGAAACATGGGCTAATAAATGACAGCCAGCATGGATTTGTTAAAGGAAAATAGTGTCTGGCTAACTCAATTGAGCTCTTTGATGAAGTAACGGAGAGGGTTGACGAGGATAGGGCAGTTGATGTATATATGGACTTTAAAAAGGCATTTGATAAAGTGCCACTTAGTACACTTGTTATGAAAATTGAAGGCCATGGGATTAAATGGGGCAGTGACAGCATGGATGCGTAATAGGCTATGGGACAGAAGGCAGCGAGTAGTGGTGAACACTTGTTTTTCTGACTGGAGGGAAGTGTGCAGTGGTGTCCCCCAGGGGTCGGTGTTGGGACCATTGCTCTTTTTGATAATATATTAATCTGGCCTTTTGTTCATCCTCCCTTCCCGACACCACGAACGGCCATGCCTTCATCCTGCTGGGCCTCACGCTCTGGAATTCCCTCCCTAAGCCCCCTGCCTTTTCATCTCCTTCAAGTCCCTCCTTAAAAACCTCCTCATTGATCAAGCCTTTGGTTGCCCCTCCTAATAGCGACTTTTATGAGTCGGCATCCACTTCTGCCTCTTGTGAACCCCCTTGTGACATTTCACTATGTCAAAGGCATTGTATAAATGCATGTTTTTGTTATAGATTGTTCTTCAATAGAAATCCAACCACCGGGAAGTCCACTGCTCACCACCTTCTGAACACGGCCCCAGGCTGTACTGCAGGCTGTTTATTTTTTAAGCAGCATATCCGACTTTGTCTCACAGGGTCAGGAATATGAAGGTTGCTAAAAAAGCTTGTGGAAGACTCGTGCGATTGAGAAGTCGTGCAACTGCACTAAATCCAGAAACATTTTTTTGCTTGAATCTTTTTAAGATACGAGAATAATTTCTTCAAGTATAAAATGCACACTAGAGAGCTGCAATCAACGCTATTAACACAGCTTAAAATCCCACCTTCCCCTTCTCTTCCTTTACTGCCTGGTACAAGTACTCATTTGTGATTTGTTATGTTTTAATTATAGTTGATTCATTCCGTCTAAATTACCATTAAAATCTCAAAATGAGTTCAACCGCATGGCTGTTGCATCGAACTGTTACATTGAAACTACAGCACAGAAACAGGCCATTTGGCCCAACAGGTCTATGCCGGAGTTTATGCCCCACATTAGCCTCCTCCCTCCCTACTTTATCTAACCCTATCAGCAAATCCTTCTATTCCTTTCTCCTTCATGTGCTTGTCTAATTTCCTCTTAAATGCATCTTTGCTATTCGCTTCAACTAATCCTTGTGGGAGTGAGTTCCACATTCTCATCACTCTCTGAATAAAGAAGTTTCTCCTGAATTCCCTATTGGATTTATTAGCGTCTATTTTACATTTATGATCTCTAGTTCTGGTCTCCCCCACAAGTGGAAACATTTTCTACGTCAACCCTATCAAACCCTTTCATAATCTTAAAGACCTCTATCAGGTCACCCCTCAGCCTTCTCTTTTCTAGAGAAAAAAGTCCCAGCCTGTTCAGCCTTTCCTGATAGGGATATCCTCAGAGTTCTGGTATCATCCTTGTACATCTTTTTTGCACCTTCTCCAATGCCTCTACATGCTTTCTAATAATATGGACACCAGAATTGTTCACAATACTCCCAGTGTGATGCTCCTGAGGGTACTAATCAGTTCAAGATCCTCAATCTATGCCCAAAGCGCTCCTTTTAACTTGCGTGCGTCTCACACCAAGCAAAGCTTGCACGTTAAAATAACTCATTAGGTGAAGCAAGTCTTGGAACATGTTTAATTTATTCTTTCACACTTTTCAGTCATAGCAAACTTGAAAAAAAACACCCATCCCAATTTGCAACTAATGTGCAGTCACAATATATGGATAAGAAAGGTCATTCAGCCCATAACACTACATCCACGAAGAAAACCTGACAGCTCCATCACAGCAGTTAACAATCTTTACTGACAAAGTTTTTTAACCTCCACTACCCTTGAGACAACAACAACTTGCATTTATATCGCGCCTTCAACATGGTAAATTGTCCCGAGGAACGATCAAGCAAAATTTGACACCGAGCTACATAAGGAGGTATTAGGACAGGGAGCTAGATTTTAAGGAGAGTCTTAAAGGAGGAGAGAGAGGTAAGAGAGGTGGAGAGGTTTAGGGAGGGAATTCCAGAGCTTAGGGGCTAGGCAGCTGGAGGCACGGCCGCCAATGGTGGGGCGAAGAAAATCGGGGATGCGCAAGAGGCCAGAGCTGGAGGAGTGCAGAGATCTCGGAGGGTTGTAGGGCTGGAGGAGGTTACAGAGATAGGGAGGGGGCGAGGCCCCTTCTAATGGACAGAAGTCCATTCTAAGTGTCGATAGCTCTGCCCATGATTAACCTCCTGACGTCAAATCTAAATCTGCCTTTCGCCAGTTTGAACCTGCGCCTCCCTGTCATGGTGTACCCTGGAGTAGGGTTTTAGGTTTTGGAAACATTAACATAAAATGGCTGACGTACATGGACATAAAATGGCCGATATAATATGCATTATAGGTAAGGGGAGTTAGCTGCAGTTAACACAGGCAGACACTAATGTCTCCTCACAGACAGTTGCTGACAGTACAGATAGGAGACATTTTCTTGAACAATATCAGTTAGAAGCGCTTTACAGCCAATGAAGTACTTTTGAAGTGCAGTCACTATTTTAATGTAGGAAACGTGGCAGCCAATTTGTGCACAGCAAGATCCCACAGCAATGTGACAGTGACCAGATCATCTGTTTTTAGTGACATCGGTTGAGGGAGAAATATTGGCCAGGACACCAGGGAGAACTTCCCTGCTCTTCTTCAAAATAGTGGCCATGGGATCTTTTACATCCACGAGAGGGCAGACGGGGCCTTGGTTTAACGTCTCATCCAAAAGATGGCACCTCCGACAATGCAGCATTCCCTCAATACTACGATGAAGGGTCCCAGGTGAGCTGTAGTTTCGAGCTGTGGCCAAGCATTAAGTCAGGGGACATGGTTCATTCAGTAAAGAATAGAAAAGTCAGGGAACACTGGTGTAAAGGGACAGCTTGAACTTAAGGCACCAGGGTTCCATTCAGCAGGCTTAATGACCTAAGTTACTGTGGATGCAAAGTACTTGCATGTTTACTGCGTCTGATGTATGGAATACAATGTATGATAGAAGACAGAAAATCTGCTAATCTTTTATTTCTAAATAAAGTATTCAAGTTGCTGACACTAGACTCTCCAACCCATTAATTAGTAAGAAAAGGGAGATAGATACAGTTCGCTGCAACCATGACCAGGAGTCCCGAAGGCTGTGTTGCCTGCCTGGTGCCAGGATAAAGGGTATCTCCCCGTGGCTGGAGAAGAACCTGGAGCATGAGGGGGGAGGATCCAATTGTCACGGTCCATGTAAGAACCAACGACTCAGGTAGAACTAGGAATGCGGTTCTGCTGAGACGGTTTGAGGAGCTAGGGACCAAATTAATAAGCAGAACCTCAAAGGTAATAATCTCTGGATTACCACCTGAGCCACGCTCAAAGTGGCACAGGGACAAACAGATCAGAGGTGGCTCAAAGAGTGGTGTGGGAGGCAGGGGTTTCGATTCATTGGGCACCGGTACTGGGGAGAGAGGGAGCTGTTCCAACAGGACGGGCTCCACTTAAACCGGGCTGGGACCAGTGTCCTGGCAAATCGAATAACTAGGGCTGTAGGTAGGGCTTTAAACTAAAAGTTGTGGGGGGGGGGGGGGGGGAAGGGTTCAGGTAAGGATAAATTTATAAATCTAAAGAGAAAAGTCAAGGCCATAGAGCAGTGAAGCGATTTGGGTAAAGCTAAGCGGAGTGTGATGGGAAGGGATAGAGTGTTTAACGGTAATGGTGGATAGTGAATAAGGTCAAATCAGGGAAAAAAATAGTAAAAAGTTAAAATTAGAGGCACTTCATCTGAATGCAGGAAGCATTCGTAACAAGGCCGACAAATTAATAGCACAAATAGAGATAAATGGGTTTGACCTAGTAGCCATTACTAAGCCTGGTTGCAAGGTGACCAAGGTTGAGAACTAAATAGTCCAGACTTTTCGAAAAGACAGACAAAATGGAAAAGGAGGGGGTGTAGCCCTGATAATAAAGGATGACATAAGGACAGTAGTGAGAAAGGATCTTGGCTCTGAAAATCAGGAAGTAGAATCAGTATGTGTGCAGATAAGAAATAACAAGGTGCAGAAAACACTGGTGGGAGTAGTTAATAGGCCTCCTAATAGTAGCTATACTGTTGGACAGAGTATTAATTATGAAATAAGAGGAGTTTGTAACAAAGGTAATGCAGTAATCATGGGGGACTTTAACCTTCATATAGACTGGGCAAATCAAATTGGCAAAAGTAGTTTGGAGGATGAGTTCATGGAATGTATTCGAGACAGTTTTCTAGAACAATGCGTTGTGGAACCAACCAGGGAACAGGCTATTTTAGATTGTGTCTTGCATAATGAAACAGGGTCAATTAGTAATCTCATAGTAAGGGATCCTCTGGGGCCGAGTGACCATAATGCGATAGAATTTCACATTGACTTCGAGAGCAACGTACTTAAGTCCGAAACTAGAGTCTTAAAATTAAACAAAGCCAATTACAGAGATATGAGGGGTGAGTTGGCTAAGGTTAATTGAAAGAAATATTTCATAACTCTTAACGAATATACCCTCCATTAAGAAATAAAAACTCCACGGGAAAAGTGATTCATCCATGACTAACTAAAGAAGTTAAGGATAGTATTAGATTAAAAGAAGAGGCTTATAATGTTGCCAAGAAGTGCAGTAAGCCTGAGGATTGGGAGAGTTTTAGAAACCAGCAAAGGATGACCAAAAAAATTGATAAAAAGGGAGAAAATAGAATAGGGGAATAAACTAGCAAGAAATATAAAAACAGATTGTAAGAGCTTCTACAAGTATGTAAAAAGGAAGAGCAGCAAAAGTAAATGTGGGTCCCTCAGAGGCAGAGACAGGAGAAATTATAATGGGGAATAAAGAAATGGCAGAGACGTTAAACAAATATTTTGTATCTGTCTTCACAGTAGAAGACACAAAAAGCATATCAGAAATAGTGGGGAACCAAGGGTCTATTGAGAGAGCTTAAAGTAATTAATATCAGTACAGAAAAAGTATGGGAGAAATTAATGGGACTAAAAGACAAATCCCCTGGACCTGATGGCCGACATCCTAGGGTTCTAAAAGAGGTGGCTGCAGAGATAGTGGATGCATTGGTTGTGATCTTCTAAAATTCTCTAGATTCATAACAGGCCCAGCAGATTGGAAGGTAGCAAATGTAACGCCGCTATTCAAGAAAGGAGGGAGAAAGAAAACAGGGAATTATAGGCCAGTTAGGCTGACATCAGTGGTCGGGAAATGCTGGAATCCGTTATTAAGGAAGTGGTAACATGACACTTAGAAAATCATAATATGATTAGGCAGAGTCAACATGGTTTTACGAAAGAGAAATCGTGTTTGACAAACTTATTAGAGTTTTTTGAAAATGTAACTAGCAGGGTAGATAAAGGGGAACCAGCGAATGTAGTATATTTGGATTTTCAAAAGGCATTCGATAAGGTGCTACATAAAAGGTTGTTACACAAGATAAGGGCTCATGGGGTTGAGGGTAATATATTAGCATGAATAGAGGATTGGTTAACGGACAGTAAACAGAGAGTAGGGATAAATGGATCATTTTCGGGTTGGCAGGCTGTAACTAGTGGGGTGCCACAAGGATCAGTGCTTGGGCCTCAGCTATTCACAATCTATATTAATGACTTGGATGAATGGACCGAGTGTAATGTACCTAAGTTTGATGACGATACAAAGCCACGCTGTGTTTCTTGTCACTTAGCCAATTTCGCATCCATGCTGCCGCTGCCCCTTTTGTTCCCTGGGCTTCAATTTTGATGACAAGCCTATTATGTGGCACTTTATCAAACGCCTTTTGAAAGTCCATCCACACAACATCAACCGCATTGCCCTCATCAACCCTCTCTGTTACCTCATCAAAAAACACAATCAAGTTAGATAAACACGATTTGCCTTTAACTGTGCTGGCTTTTCTTTATTAATCCACATTTGTTCAGAGATGAGGAGGAATTTCTTCACTCAGAGGGTTGTGAATTTTTGGGACTCTCTACCCTAGAGGGCTGTGGATGCTGAGTGGTTGAGTATATTCAAGACTCAGATCGATAGACTTTTGGACTCTAAGGGAATCAAGGGATTATGGGGATCGGGCGGGAAAGTGGAGTTGAAGTCAAAGATCAGCCATGATCTTACTGAATGGCAGAGCAGGCTCGAGTGGCCGTATGGCCTACTCCTGCTCCTATTTCTTATGTTCTTATTTGCTAGAATCACACACTGATAACGCAAGGTTTTAGCTAGGACCTTACAAGGGCTGTGCATTTCTATTTTTTTTATTCGGTTTTAATAACTCACACTTTTAATAAGGCCACCTGTGAGATGTCTCTCTCAATGGTGAAGAACTTAGTTTTACCAGTATTGCCCCAAAATGCAATCCTGTGACATTGAGGCTCTGTACTGTGTCCAGGACTTGAATATTTGCTTGCATCTCAGCGACCAAAACTAATCATAGAACTCAAGATGAGCTAAAGAAGAAAGAATTTGCATTATTCAGTGCCTTTCACAACCTCAGGTCATCCCAAAGCACTTCACAGCCAATGAAGCACTTCTGAGATGTAGTCACTGTTGTAATGTTCCAATTTGCATGCAGCGAGGCCCCGCAAACACCAAAGAGGTAAATTACCCAGATAATCTGTTTTAGTAATGTTGGTTGACGGATAAATATTGACCAGGACACTGGGAAAATTCCCCTGCTCTTCGAATAGTGGCCGTGGGATCTTTTACGTCCACCTGAGTGGGCAGACAGGACTTTGGTTTAACGTCTTATCCGAAAGACGACACCTCCGACTATGCAGCACTCCCTCAGTACTGCACTGGGAGAGTCAGCCTGGATTCTATGCTCAAGTCTCTGGAGTGGAACTGGAACTGGAACCCACAACCTCTGAGCACAATGCTGCAGTTTCAGGACAACCTCTGACCCAGAAATATAAAGCAACAAAAAAAAACACAATGAAGACTGCTCCACTTTTGTTTCAAATCAAACGTCCAACATCTCATGAAATTAACGGTAATACCTGACATATCGAAAAGACACGTAGAGAGGAGATAGCACCCAAAAAACCACACTTTGTTAGTGTTAATATTCCGCAGACCTACCAATGAAATTCAGGTACCCTTCTCCTCCCAGAGCGTGCGTGATGAGACGGATCATTTTGTGTAACTGAATGCCGCGGTCCACTACCACCGTGAGGGGAGTCAGAACGCTCATGTTCGTGTACATCTCCGCATCCATCAGCCAAAACGCTAAGGTCTTGTCCCCAACGAGGGCCTGCGAAAGAAAACCAAAGTGAATGGAGTGCCATTGGCCAATTATACACAAATCCAAAGTATACGTAGAGAACGTAACTTGGAACACCATACTGGATTCAATTCAATAAGTTACTAAATATGATTCAACACAGGATGCACTGACTAGAGAAGCTGGGATTGTTCTTAGAAGAAAGAATTTGATTGAGGGGTTTTCATAATAGTAAATAAGGAGGAACTGTTTTCAGTGGCAGAAGGGTCGGTAACCAGAGGACACAGATTTAAGATAGTTGGCAAAAGAAGCAGGAAGGTGACGAGGAGACATTTTTTACACAGCGAGTTGTTCTGATCTGGAATGCGCTGCCTGAAGGTGCGGTGGAAGCAGATTCAATAGTAACTTTCAAAAGGGAATTGCATCTTTACTTAAAAGGGAAAAATTTGCAGGGCAATAGGGAAAGAGTGGGGCAGGGGGGGGGGGCAGGAAAAAGAGAGGAGGAGTGTGACTAATTGGATAGCTCTTTCAAAGAGCCGGCACAGACACGATGGGTCGAGAGGCCTCCTTCTGTGCTGTAAGATTCTATGATATCACACTGTTACATGGTCAGATGGTGCCAGTATATCACCAAATGGCAAGTTCCCTTCTCCCCCCACAACCCCCACCCACCACTTCCAGAAGGCACTTGACTCTTGCTGGTATACATTTCGACAGGCACAATCCACCCTCTGCTGTATCCCCTCTTAGTGACCTTCTTTATGTGACTCTAGGTCATCATAGGCAGCCCTAATCCTCTCCTCACCCAATGCCCAATTTCCAGCAGGCTTCATGGATAGCAAACAGGAGTGAAAACCCCAGCTGATTTATTTCCCCCCTTCCCTAGCCCAGGGGTACTGAATTCAACTAGAGCATTTGAACTATAGTCTCCACCACTTAAGATGTCCACGTTTAAATCAGCTAAAAAAGCACAGACCATTTTCCACTACAGTCAATTACAAAGTTGCCACTCAGGGAGAGTTAAGCTCTCTGTGTGTTTTGGGCAGAAACAGGTGTTCACTCAGTAGTTAACTGCTTCAATAAATCGCCCCTACTCTCCCAGAACAGCTGTGGCCTCCTTCCCTCTGAGGATGCTCCTCATCTCCCCATATGCCCATTTATCTCGCTCCCCAGGCCAACTCTTCCTCTGTGATCCAAATGCCTCTCGAACTGGCAGCAGGCAGTATCTCAGCTGCCCAGGCACGTAAGGTCATTGCCAGGCCTGTGCAGGCTTCCCACAGCAAAGTCCAGGAGTGTGGGCCTCAGGTTAGAACGCTGGGGTATCCCCATGCTCAAATACTCTCTCTCTAGGCTCGGTCGTCACTCGCTACCTGATGGCCCCAGCGTTTCCCTTTAAACCGTACAGCTGCCCCCTGAAACTGCTGGAACAGCCAGGGTCAGCTCAGCACCTCCTCCCAGCAAGTTCCACCCTCCCTGATCACAATATCACCAGCTTATTAGACAGAAGTATTGACTGATGACAAAGAAAAACATAAACAGTTTGAAATTTAAAAATGGAACTGGAGGAAGATGTTTGCAGTTGAAATGACAAATGGGTTATAAGAACATAAGAAATAGGAGCAGGAGTAGGCCAATCGGCCCCTCGAGCCTGCTCCACCATTCAATAAGATCATGGCTGATCTGATCCCAACCACAAATCTAAAGAACACAAGAAGTAGGAGCAGGACCCGGCCACTCAGCCCCTGGGCCCTCTCCGCCACCCACAGGGCATTGACCGATCCGAACTCAGCTTCATGTCCAATTTCCTGCCCGCTCCCCATAACCCCTAATTCCCTTTACTTCAAGAAAACTGTCTATTTCTGTTTTAAATTTATCTAATGATGTAGCTTCCACAGCTTCCTGGGGCAGCAAATTCCACAGACCTACCACCCTCTGAGTGAAGAAGTTTCTCCTCATCTCAGTTTTGAAACAGCAGCCCCTTATTCTAAGATTATGCCCCCTAGTTCTAGTTTCACGCATCCTTGGGAACATCCTTACTGCATCCACCCGATCAAGACCCTTCACAATCTTCTATGTTTCAATAAGATCGCCTCTCATTCTTCTGAACTCCAATCTACTCAACCTCTCCTCATATGTCCGCCCCCTCATCCCCGGGATTAACCGAGTGAACCTTCTTTGTACTGCCTCGAGAGCAAGTATGTCTTTTCTTAAGTGTGGACACCAAAACTGTATGCAGTATTCCAGGTGCGGTCTCACCAATACCTTATATAACTGCAGCAATACCTCCCTGTTTTTATATTCTATCCCCCTAGCAATAAAAGCCAACATTCCGTTGGCTTTCTTGATCACCTGCTGCACCTGCATACCAACTTTTTGATTTTCTTGCACTAGGACCCCCAGATCCCTTTGTATTGCAGTACTTTCCAGTCTCTCGCCATTACGAAAATAACTTGCTCTCTGATTTTTCCTGCCAAAGTGCATAACCTCACATTTTCCAATATTGTATTGCATCTGCCAAATCTCCGCCCACTCACCCAGCCTGTCTATATCCCCTTGCAGGTTTTTTATGTCCTCCTCACTCTCTACTTTCCCTCCCATCTTTGTATCATCTGCAAATTTTGATATGTTGCTCTCGGTCCCCTCCTCCAAATCGTTAATATAGATTGTAAAGAGTTGGGGACCCAGCACTGACCCCTGTGGAACACCACTGGTTACTGGTTGCCAGTCCGAGAATGAACGATTTATCCCAACTCTCTGCCTCCTGTTCGATAACCAATCCTCCACCCATGCCAGAATATTACCCCCAATCCCGTGATTTTTTATCTTAAGTAATAATCTTTTATGTGGCACCTTGTCGAATGCCTTCTGGAAGTCCAAATACACTACGTCCACTGGTTCCCCTTTATCCACCCTGTACGTTATATCCTCAAAGAACTCAAGCAAATTTGTCAGACATGACTTCCCCTTCGTAAAGCCATGCTGACTTTGTCCTATTAAATTATGCTTATCTAAATGTTCCGTTACTGTCTCCTTAATAATAGACTCCAAAATTTTACCCACCACAGATGTTAGGCTAACTGGTCTATAATTTCCAGCCTTCTGCCTAATACCCTTTTTAAATAACGGTGTTACATTAGCAGTTTTCCAATCTGCCGGGACCTCTCCCGAGTCCAGGGAATTTTGGAAAACTATCACCAAAGCATCCACAATCCCTACTGCCACTTCCCTCAAGACCCTAGGATGTAAGCCATCAGGTCCAGGGGATTTATCCGCTTTGAATCCCATTATTTTACTGAGTACCATCTCCTGAGTGATTTTAATCGTATTTAGCTCCTCCCCCCCTAGAGCCCCCTGTTTGTCCAGTGTTGGGATATTCTTAGTGTCCTCTACCGTAAAGACTGAAACAAAATATTTGTTCAGCATTTTTGCCATCTCCATGTTTCCCACCATTAATTTCCCGGTCTCATCCTCTAAGGGACCTACGTTTGCCTTAGCCACCCTTTTTCTTTTTATATAACTGTAGAAACTCTTGCTATCTGTTTTTATATTTTTTGCTAATTTATTTTCATAATCTATCTTCCCTTTCTTAATCAATCCTTTCGTTACTTTTTGCTGTCTTTTGAAGACTTCCCAATCTTCTATCCTCCCACTAAGTTTGGCTACCTTATATATCCTTGTTTTTAGTCGGATACTATCCTTGATTTCTTTACTTAGCCACAGATGGCTGTCATTTCTTTTACACCCTTTTTTCCTCAGTGGAATATATTTATTTTGAAAGTTGTAAAATAACTCCCTAAATGAACACCACTGCTCATGTACCGTCTTACCCTTTAATCTATTTTCCCAGTCCACTTTAATCAATTCCGCTCTCATACCACCATAGTCTCTTTTATTCAAGCTCAGTACGCTTGTTTGAGAATCAACCTTCTCACCCTCTAATTGGATATGGAATTCAACCATGTTATGGTCACTCATTCCAAGGGGATCCATCACTTGGACATTATTAATTAATCCTGACTCATTACACAGGACCAGGTCCAAGGTTGCCTGCCCCCTTGTAGGATCAGTTAAATGCTGCTCAAGAAATCCATCCCTGATGCACTCAATGAACCCTTACTCAAGGCTGCTCTGCCCAATTTGATTTGTCCAGTTAATATGATAGTTAAAATCCCCCATGATTATAGCTGTTCCCTTATTACATGCCCCGACTATTTCCTGATTAATACTTCTTCCAGCAGAGTTGCAACTATTAGGAGGCCTATATACTACGCCCACGAGTGTTTTTTCCCCTTATTATTCCTTATCTCTACCCAAACTGTTTCATTATCTTGATGCTTTGTCCCAATATCATTTATCTGTATTACAGTGATTCCTTCCTTTATTAACATAGCCACCCCACCTCCCCTTCCTTCCTGCCTGTCCTTCCTGATTGCTAAATACCCTGGCATATTTAATTCCCAGTCGTTGTCACCCTGCAGCCATGTTTCTGTAATGGCCACAAGATCATACCCATACGTAGTTATTTGTGCCGTTAACTCGTCCATTTTGTTACAAATGCTACGTGCATTCAGATAAAGAACTTTCAAATATGTTTTGTGACGCTTAGTTCCTGCTTTTTCCTTTTTTAACACTTTACCTATTACTCCATACCTTCTGTCCCTTCCTGTTACGCTTTCCTCTGTCTCCCTGCTCAGGTTCCCAACTCCCTGCCACTTTAGTTTAAACCCTCCCCAACAGCACTAGCAAACACTCCTCCTAGGACAGCGGTCCCGGCCCTGCCCAGGTGCAGACCGTCCGGTTTGTACTTGTCCCACCTCCCCCAGAACCGTTTCCAGTGTCCCAGGGTTTACAATTCACTATAAATAGCAGAGCCACAAATCTCCCCACAACAATAGCAAAATATAGACTGCACCCAATGTGGGGACACGGGATATGGAAGAATGAACTTGCATTTACATAGCACATTTCAAGACCTCAGGACGTCCCAAAGCACTTCACAGCCAATGAAATACTATAAAAAGTGTAGTCATGATTGTAATGTAGGGAAACATGGCAGCCAATTTGCACACAGCAAAATCCCACTAACAGCAATGAAATAAAAGACTAGATAATCTGTTTTCGCGATGCTGGTTGAGGGATAAAGATTGGCCAGGGCACCAGGGAGAACTTCCCTGCTCTTCTTCAAAATAGTGCCATGGGATCCTTTTACGTCCACCTGAGAGGGCAGATGGGGCCTCGGTTTAACGTCTCATCCGAGAAACAGCACCTCCGGCAGTGCAGCACTCCCTCAGTACTGCACTTGGAGTGTCGGCCTGGATTTTGTGCTCAAGTCTGTGGAGTGGGATTTGAACCCATGACTCAGAGGCGAAAGTGTCACCGCTGAGCCACAGCTGACATCTAATTTATACGTAACAAGTAACTAGCACACTTAGGAGCAACAACGCTGTGTGTTACAGTGAGTGCCACGCACAGGGAAAGCAGATCGTATCCCTCGTCACATTTTTTGTTTATATTGCGAGCTAGATCAGAAGTGATTTACTAGAATGGTTCCAGCGATGAGGGACTTCAGTTTTGTGGATAGACTGGAGAATCCGGCATTGTTCTCCTTAGAGCAGAGAAGGTTAAGAGATTTAATAGAGATGTTCAAAATCATGAACAGTTTTGACAGAGTAAATAAAGAGAAACTGTTTCGATTGGCAGAGGACACAGATTTAAGGTGATTGACAAAAGATTCAGAGGTGACACAAGGAAACATTTTTTTTACACAGACGGTTGATGATGATCTGGAACGCGCTGCCTGAAAGGGCGGTGGAAGCAAATTCAGTCGTAACTTTCAAAAGGGAATTGGATAAATACTTGAAGGGAAAAAATTTGCAGGGCTATGGGGAGAGAGCAGGGGAGTGGGACTAACTGGATAGTTCTGTCAAAGAGCCGGCGGAGGCACGATGGGCCGAATGGCCTCCCCCCGTGCTGTACCTACTAGAATCACAGAAAGATTACAGCATGCAAGGAGGCCATTTGGCCCATCAAGTCCATGCCGGCTCTACGCAAGAGCAATCCAGCCAGTCCCACTCCCCCGCCCTTTCCCTGTAGCCCTGCAAATATTTTCCTTTCAAATACTTAGCCAGTTTCCTTTTGAAAGGCACAATTGAATCTGCCTCCACCACCCCCTCGGGCAGTGCATTCCAGATCCCAACCACTCGCTGTGTAAAAAATTTTTTCCTCATGTCACCTTTGGTTTTTTTTGCCAATCACCTTAAATCTATGTCCTCTGGTTCTTGACCCTTCCACCAATGGGAACAGTTTCTCTCTATCTACTCTGTCTGGACCCTTCATGATTTTGAATACCTCGATCAAATCTCCTCTCACCCGGCTCCGTTCCAAGCAGAACAATCCCAGCTTCTCCAGTCTATCCACGTAAATGAAGTCCCTCATCCCTCATATCATTCTAGTAAATCTCTTCTGCACCCTCTCTAAGGCCTTCACATCTTTCCTAATTGCGGTTCCCAGAACTGGACACGATACTCCAGTTGTGGTCGAACCAGTGTTTTATAAAGGTTCATCATGACTTCCTTGCTTGCCATAGAGGGAGTGCAGCCAAGGTTCACCAGACTGATTCCTGGGATGGGAGGACTATCGTATGAGGGGAGATTGGGTCGACTCGGCCTGTATTCACTTGAGTTTAGAAGAATGAGAGGGGATCTCGTTGAAACATACACAGACTGGATGCAGGGAGGATGTTTCCCCTGGCTGGGGGGTCCAGAACGAGGGGTCACAGTCTCAGGATACGGGGTAGGACATTTAGGACTGAGATGAGGAGAAATTTCTTCACTCAGAGGGTGGTGAACCTGTGGAATTCTCTACCACAGAAGGCGGTGGAGGCCAAGTCACTGAATATATTTAAGAAGGAGCTAGATAGATTTCTAGACACAAAAGGCATCAAGGTGTATGGGGAGAGAGCGGGAATATGGTATTAAAATAGAGGATCAGCCATGATCATATTGAATGGCGGAGCAGGTTCAAAGGGCTGAATGGCCTACTCCTGCTCCTATTTTCTATGTTTCTACACAGTGAGTGGTTAGGATCTGGAATGCACTGCCCAAGGGGGAGGTGGAGGCAGATTCAATCGTGGTCTTCAACAGAGAACTGGATAAGTATTTGAAAGGAAAATATTTGCAGGGCTACGGGGATAGGGCGGGGGAGTGGGACTAGCTGGATTGCTCTTGCATAGAGCTGGCACGGACTCGATGGGCCGCATGGCCTCCTTCCGTGCTGTAACCTTTCTATGATTCTATGATAATAATGATCTAAAGTCGCACAGTACATTGATCAGACCTGTCCGATTGCCTCAGTCACTCACTGCCTTAACCAGGGCCATCCTTCTCTGACCTCCAGCAGGCTGGGCTGCGACCTCAGCACCTGTACCAGGATCACATGGTGCCAACCAATGTCACGCATCAACAAAACCTGCGAGGGGGTTACCTGGTCGTGGCTCTCTGCGTAGGCGATGCACTTCTCTCCGTACCGCCGGTTGGTTAACGTGAACACGATGTTGCCCATATTCCAGTCTTCATCCTTGAACTCTTTCAAAATCTGCAGCCGTTAAGAGGAGTTACAGTTAGTTACACATTGTGGCACAAACACTCCCTTACCAAAAAAAAAATCACATTACAACATCGGAGGCTGAAACTGACAATCAAATTAGTAAATTGCATTATCCACCTGCAGCCGACACTCCCCAGTCCTTTCATATTAAAGCAGATTAAATTTACACAGCTAATATTATGCAATAGAAAGACAATTAAATCACAGGTTAGAGATAAAAATTCTGTGGCTATCGGCGATTTGTTTTACAAATCAGATAACAGCGCTACTAATTTCTGTTCCAAGAGACAGCGAATCCAGGCTCCACAAATCAGGGGATTTTCAATCCAGTTGTACAACAAGGTCTCACTGGAAAAGAGCTGGCAGGTGTCACCTGGCACTGTGGGTACAATAGGGGGCTCCTGCTCAGTGCTGGACAGTGTCTGTATGCAGGTTTTCTCATTCAATGGGCAAATGCTGAAGAAACACATATCAGGTCCATCGCTATCTCAGAAGAGATATAAAAAAGATTGGTTCTTGTTTCAGGTGAAGAGTCACCACCAGCAATGTTAACTTATCTTTTTGGGTTTCAAGTGATGACGGGGCCACCTTGTGTTTCCAGCGTTATAGAATCATACAGCACAGAAGGCAGCCATTCGGCCCATCGTACCTGCTCTGTGAAAGCTATCCAATTATTCCAACTCACCTCCTCTTTTCCCCATAGCCCCTGTAAATTTTTCCTTTTCAAGTATATATCCAATTCCTGTTTGAAAGTTACTACTGAATCGGCTTCCACCACCCTTTCAGGCAGTGCATTCCAGAGCAGCATGACTCGCTGTGTAAAAACATTTCTCCTCATCTCCCCCCTCTGGTTCTTTTGCCAATTATCTTAAATTGGTAATCTCTTTCTATTTCAAATTGGCTGAATTCATACAGTTGATTTTTTTTTCCTACTTTTTATCTCCCCCATTCAACATTATTCTCTGCAACGTGAGGAACACAGGAACAGGAGGAGGCCATTCAGCCCCTCAAGCCTGTACCGCATTCGATTAGATCATGGCTAATCTGTATCTTAACTCCGTTTACCCACCTTGGTTCTGTAACCCTTAATACCCTTACCCAACAAAAATCTATCAATCTCAGTTTTGAAAGCTTCAATTGACCCCCAGCCTCAACAGCTTTTTGGGGGAAGAGAGTTCCAGATTTCCACTCCCCTTTGTGTGAAGAAGTGCTTCCTGATTTCCCTCCTGAATGGCCCAGCGCTAATTTTAAGATTACGCCCTTTTGTTCTGGATTCCCCCACCAGAAAGAAAGACTTGCATTTATACAGTGCCTTTCATGACCTCAGGACGTCCCAAAGCGCTTTACATCCAATGAAGTACTTTTGAAGTGTGGTCACTATTGTTAATGTAGGAAACATGGCAGCCAATTTTGTGCACAGCAAGATCCCTCAAACAGCAATGTGATAACGACCAGATAATCTGTTTTTAGCGGTGTTGGTTGAGGGATAAATGTCGCCCGGGACATTGGGGAGAACTCCCCTGCTCTTCTTTGAAATAGTGCAAAGGGATCTTTTATGTCCACCTGAGAGGGCAGATGGGGTCTTGATTTAATGTCTCATCTGAAAGACGGCACCTCAGACAGTGCAGCACTCTCTAAGTACTGCATTGGGAGTGTCAGCCTGGATTTTGTGCTCAAGTCTTTGGAGTGGGCCTTGAACCAACAACCTTCTGATTCAGAAGCAAGAGTGCTACCCACTGAGCCACAGCCAGGGAAAGATGCAGGGCAGATCCGCCTAGCAATTGTTGCTCATCTCTTTGTGTGTAGGTGCAGAACCGAATAACTTGAGGTTTCGAAGATCACCTGACTACTTTCTTAACGAGGGATAGACCTGTGTAGGACCTCACATAAATGACTTCCTCTTATTTCTGCCCTCTCCTTCCACATTACTATGCAATTACCTGTATAGTTCATTCAAATACTCAGGATTTACAATATATATTGTTACCGAATTTTTCAAAATTGTATGTTCATTAGTCAGGATAACAAATACAAAAGCTTGTGATAAGGACCCATGTTGAATGTAATTCCTTTTATTTATCAAGCTTAAAAATAAATTCTGTTTAGCCTTGCTCTTGATTTAAATAAATCTAATTTTGTGTAACATCCTTCAAAACTCTCAGTGCCTGAGATGAGTTCACATCCAGTACCAGCTCTTCCATAAGCTTTCTCCTCCTCTCCTCCCACACATCCACATTCAATCCAACCTGGGGAATTTACTGGGAGCAGGAGACGATATACACACAAGCGCACGCACGCACACACAAACAAAAACACGCACGCACGCACACACACAAACAAACACGCACACACACAAACAAACACGCACACACACAAACAAACACGCACACACACAAACAAACACGCACACACACACACACACACACACAAAGAAAACTTGCGGGCTGTTGCTGTCCTATTTATATGTGTTTAGATGCTGCTAATTAAGGTTGCTCATCTTGTGTCCCTCGACTGACAGCAGATTGCCGCTTGGGATGTAATGAAAGAAATAAACTGCCACAGGGCTGTTAATTTTTGCAAACTCTCGTGTTTATCCCAGTTACAGGAGTGCTGAACAAGTGCGTTACGATGAACTGGGTCATTGCTGTTTTGCATATTTAGGTTAGTTTAACCAGCATTAAAGTGTAGAATTAAGAAGGAAGAGATGCAGGAGCTCCTTCAGCCGGGGGGAGGGGGGGGGGGGGGGCTCAGTCATCTGGTGCAGAACTGAAACATACAAATCAGGAAGGTCTGTTTATATAAGGTCTGTGGATATATAAGACCTCAGATAGAGTACTGTGTGAATTTGTTATTGATGATCAAAAAATGGCTGAACTCTTTAATAAGTTACTAAAGAGAAGGATAGCGGAGAGGAGGTGAATCCTGAAGTGGATGAGAGTGAGATGAGCGATATTATGATGGATAAAAGGAAAAGTTTAGATAAGTTATTTAGGCTAAGGAAACACAAAACGCCAGGGACCGATGGGATACATCCTAGGATCCTGAGGGGAATGAGGGAGGAAATTGCCAAGACTCAAGAAATTATATTTCTGGCTCCATCGAGTGTGGATGTGGGCTGCAGCATTGGAGAGTGGCCAATGTAATACCCATTTTTAAAAAGGGAGTCAGGGTTACTCGGGTAATTACAGACCAGTTCGTTTAACATCTGTGGTAGAGAAAATTTTTTTAGAGCATCTAATTAAGGATGAAATTACCATGTATCCAGATAGAGAAAATAGTTAGAAGTAGCCAGCAAGGATTTCAAAAGGGACGATTGTGCTTGACAAACCTCATAGAATTGTTTGAGGAGATAAAAGATGCGGTAGATGAGGGAAATGCAGTAGATGTAGTATACATGGACTTTAGGAAAGCCTGTGACAAGGTATCACACAGGAAATTATTGAAGAAGATTATGGGGTATGGAATTAGGAGGAGGATAGCAAACTGGATTAAAACTTGGTTATTAGAGAGAAACCTAGAGGAGGAGAAGTTCAGGGCAGTTTCTCAGAATGGTTGGAAGTAGGTAGTGGTGTCCCACAGGATTCAGTTCTGGGGCTACTTCTGTTCACTGTATATACAAAGATTTAGACATAGGCCAAGAGGGAATAGTGTTGAAATTTGCAGATGATGCCAAAGTAGGAGGCGCAGTTAATTCATTAGAAGACTAAAACCATACTGATAATATAGGGGAATGGGCTAAAACATAGCTCACTGAAATCAATGTCAGTGTCAGGTGATACATTTTGTTTAAAAAAGTAACAGCAATTATTATACTCTGAATAAAAGTAGTCTCAAGATCGTGGGGGAGCAGAGGGATTTGGGGGTAAAGGACAGTGAAGGCAGAACCTCAGGATGAAAAGGCTGTAAAGAAAGCTAATGGAATAGTAGGCTTTGTCACAAGGTTTAGAACATAAAGGCCTAGAGTGGATGATGAGCCAATATAAAACCTTAATCAAGCCTCAGTTGGAGTTCTGTGTGCAGTATTAATCTCTAAACTATAGGAAGGATATTGAGGCTTTAGAGAGGGGACAACACAGATTCACTAGGATGCTGCCTGGTGTGAGGAAACACAAATACAAAGACAGACTTGAAAAATTGGGGCCTTTTTCCATTAGAACAACGCAGATCGGAGCGAAATGACAGAAAAGTGTTTAAAATTCTGGAAGGATGGGACAGGATAGCTAGGAGCAGAGTAGTTTCCAGTAGTTGAGGGGTCGAGAACGAGGGGCCATCGATACAAGATTAAAGGTGAGAGATTTAGAACAGAGAGCAGGAGACACTACTTCATAGAGAATTGAGAGGCTGTGGAATTCACTTCCAGAGTTTGTGGTTGAGGCAGAAGCTGTGTCAACATTCAAGATTAGATTGGATAGGTGGATGAAGGAAAAGGGAATGAAGGGATATGGAAACAGGGTGGGTAAATTTAACTATTACTAATATTTATCCCTCAACCAACATCACTGAAACAGGTTATCTGGTCATTATCTCATTGCTGTTTGTGGGATCTTGCTGTGCGCAAATTGGCTACTGCGTTTCCTACATTTTAACAATGACTACACTTCAAAAAAGTACTTCGTTGGCTGCAAAGTGCTTGGGACATCATGAGGTCGTGAAAGGTGTGATATAAATGCAGGTTCTTTCTTTCTTTTATTTGCTCGCACGGAGGGTAAATGCCGCCAGTGATTGGATGGGCTGAGCAGCCTGTTTCCATCTTGTAACTTCTGTGCATCTTCCAAGCTATAGAGCCTCCTTACTTCAACCTTATATGCCCATTTCATGATTTTGAAAACCTGTATCATGTGTCTCCCTCAATCTTCTCTCCACCACAAATTAAATTTGTCACTTGCGTCTTTCTCCATTACTTTTTTAAAAAATTTGTTCATGGGGTGTGGGCGTCGCTGGCGAGGCCAGCATTTATTGTCCTTTCCTAATTGCCTTTGAGAAAGTGGTGGTGAGCCGCCTTCTTGAACCGCTGTAGTCCTTGTGGTGAAGGTTCTCCCACAGTGCTGATAGGTAGGGAGTTCCAGGGTTTTGACCCAGCGATGATGAAGGAACAGTGATATAATTCCAAGTCGGGATGGTGTGTGACTTGGAGGAGAACATGCAGGTGGCGGTGTTCCCATGTGCCTGCTGCCCTTGTCCTTCTAGGTATCAGAGGTCACGGGTTTGGGAGGTGCTGTCGAAGAAGCCTTGGCGAGTTGCTGCAGTGCATCCTGTAGATGGTGGAGGGAGTGAATGTTTAAGGTGGTAGATGGGGTGCCAATCAAGCAGGCAGCTTCATCCTGGATGGTGTCGAGCTTCTTGAGTGTTGATGGAGCTGCACTCATCCAGGCAAGTCGAGAGTATTCCATCACACTCCTGACCTGTGCCTTGTAGATGGTGGAAAGTCAGAAGGTGAGTCACCTGCCACACAATACCCTGCCTCTGACCTGCTCTTGTAGCCACAGTATTTATGTGGCTGGTCCAGTTAAGTTTCTGGATGTTGACGATGGGGGATTCAGCGATGGTAATGCTGTTGAATGTCAAGGGGAGGCACTTAGACTCTCTCTTGTTGGAGATGGTCATTGCCTGGCACTTGTCTGGCGCGAATGTTACTTGCCACGTATCAGCCCAAGCCTGGATGTTGTCCAGGTCTTGCTGCATGCAGGATCGGACTGCTTCATTATCTGAGGGTTGCAAATGGAACTGAACACTGTGCAATCATCAGGAAATATCCCCATTTCTGACCTTATGATGGAGGGAAGGTCATTGATGAAGCAGCTGAAGATGGTTGGGCCTAGGACACTGCCCTGAGGAACTCCTGCAACAATGTCCTGGGGCTGAGATGATTGGCCTCCAACAACCACTACCATCTTCCTTTGTACTAGGTATGACCCTAGCCACTGGACAATTTTCTCCGATTTACTAGGGCTCCTTGATGCCACACTCGGTCAAATGCTGCCTTGATGCCAAGAGCAGTTACTCTCATCTCACCTCTGGAATTCAGCTCTTTTGTCCATGTTTGGACCAAGGCTGTAATGAGGTCTTAGTCCCCAAGGCTTCCTTATCATTCTTCTCTGAATTAGTTCTAAAGTATCGATATCTGTTCTTTTTTTTTAAAAAAGAGGTCGAATGCCCAAATTACGGATCATAGTCTAGAACCGGCTTCACCATTGACCTGTACAATGCCAGTAGAACCTTTTCTGGCTTGTAATCCAATGCCCACTCGTTCCTGATTTGCATCATTAATACCTGCTTCAGGACATGGGCTATGATCACTCCCAAATCCTTTCTTGATTGCTGCAAGTGTAGATCTTATTAGTGCTGCCTCTTCGCATTGCCCCACATAAATGTCACAGTTATCCATTTAATTGGACCAAGTCTCACTAAAGATAATAAATCGTTTCTGTTCATTACTGGCCCACATACCTTTATGTTATCAGCAATTAATACTACACTACAGACACCTTGTTCTAGATCATTCAAAAATATAGTAAATAGCAGGGATCCCGCAACAGATCCCTGGAGAATACCACCAGTTATATTTTTCGAGATAGAGCTTTTTCCATTTATCATCACAGTCCATTTAGAGAATCTGTCACCTGTTTCACGATCCAAACCTTTCCCTAATAGTTCCACACAAGGAACTTTGTCAAACACCTTCTGAAAAAACAAAATAAACTACTCCTACCCTCCCGCACCAGCTTAGTTACCCCTTCAATGAGTTCCAGTAGGGTTGCAAGGCATGATCTATTATTTCTAAAACTGTGGTGATTGCTCCCTGTGCTTTCGCGATGTTCGTTATAATACCCCGTAGAATGTTCTCGAGCATTTCTATCACTATGCACGCTGGGCTAACTAGCCTGTAATTACCAGCTTTGTACTTTACTCCTTTCCCAGTCCTGGGACGGTCGGACTGCAATTCCCATTTCGGAGCAGAACATCTTTCACACTGCTCTGGAACTGCAGTGCTGTTTGTGAGCAGTTTATGAGAAGTAAAAGGATATGTCGGCCTTGGAGGGGGTGCAGCGCAGATTCACAAAAATGATACCGGGGCTAAAAGGGTTAAATTATGAGGACAGGTTGCATAGACTAGGCTTGTATTTCCCTCAAGTATAGAAGATTAAGGGGTGATCTGATTGAGGTGTTTAAGATGATTAAAGGATTTGAAAGGGTAGAGAGAGAGAAACTATTTCCTCTGGTGGGGGGAGTCCAGAACAAGGGGGCATAACCTTAAAATTAGAGCTAGGCCGTTCAGGGGTGATGTCAGGAAGCACTTCTTCACACAAAGGGGAGTGGAAATCTGGAACTCTCTCCCCCCAAAAAGCTATTGAGGCTGGGGGTCAATTGAAAATTTCAAAACTGAGATTGATAGGTTTTCGTTAGGCCAGGGTATTAAGGTTTATGGAACCAAGGTGTGGAGACGGAGTTAAGATACAGATCAGCCATGATTTAATTGGATGGCAGAACAGACTCAAGGGGCTGAATGGCCTCCTCCTGTTCCTACGTTCCAAACCCGCAGCAGTGAGGGGCAGGCTTTCTAAGCTTTGAAGTTTGAAAAACATTCCAGCGGCTTGTTGCAGAAGCTTTTCATTTCCACTGACTGAATAGAACCGATTATTTCATGAGCACCTTTCAATTACCAGCCAGAGGCTCCGTGCATGTCTCCATGTTCCACAGTCTAACCAATACCCTCTCCAATCCCAAGTCGAGAGTCAGACAACCAAGCAATATAAGCATGTTTGCTTATTGTTAAATATCTCCAAATATCCCTTCTCCCAATCCTGCACCACTTAACCCCGTGGAACTGGGACAGGACGGAAGCTCGAAGGAGCTGAAGTTAAGATTCTGGAGAGTGGCTGGAGTGCAGGAAGCCACGTGCCAGAGCAGAAAGGAAAGGGCACGCTTTTGGCTCGTGTTTTAGTGACTGAGTTTTTTTTTGCGCAGTAAATAAACCTGGTTAAAGCACTGTCCTCTGCTTTCTCGTGTGAAGTTAGTTTAACTTCATTGGCCAGGCCATGCCTTGGAATATCATGTCTAATGTTAGACAACTTACCTTCAATAAGGGACATTAATATATCAGATAGGCTTCAAAGAACAAGAACAAAGTGGCAGCGATGAACTGGTTTTCTTTATTACAGAAAAGATTTTTGGGGGGGGGGGGGGGTGGGGGGAAGACAAGACAAAGAGAGAGCTCTTTGAAATGTTAAGAGGCATGCTTAATGCAAATATAAGCAAATTACATAACTTGGACTGAGTGCTGAATGAGAGGATACAAGAAAAAAATTATGTTCTTATGTAAGCCTCCAGCAAAACAAATGATTATGAAGATATTCTCTCACACACAGCGGTGAATGCACGGAACAGGCGACCAGCTAAAGCAGTCAGTGCTGAGCTGATCGACTCCGTCAAAAACCAACTCAATCGAAGTTGTTTTAGGAATGGAACACAGGAACAGGAGGAGGCCATTTAACCCCTCCAGCCTGTTCCACCATTCAATTAGATCACGACTGATCTGTATCTTAACTCCATCTACCCGTCTTACAAAACTTTATCAATCTCAGTTTGAAAATTTTCAATGGACCCCCAGCCTCAACAGCTTTTTGGCAGGGTTGGGGGGTAAAGAGTTCCAGATTCCCACTCCCCTTTGTGTGAAGAAGTGCTTCCTGACATCACCCCTGAACGGCCTGGCTCTAATTTTAAGGTTCTGCCCCCCTTGTTCTGGACTCCCCCACCAGACGAAATAGTTTCTCTCTATCTACCCGAGCAAATCCTTTAATCATCTTAAACACCTCGATTAGATCACCCCTTAATCGTATTTTCTATATTCAAAGGAATACAAGCCTAGAATGGAAGGGGTATTAAGCTGGTCGGAAGACGTCTTAATTTTTGATAGGTTCTTGACAGGTTGAGGGAGAAACCACTATTTAAATACACACAGAAAAATGTCACGTCTGGCATGAGGGGGGGTCTCGTTTCGTTGGACTGATGATCATCATCTTGGAGGGATTGGCTGTGAACTGTAGATGGAGAGAGGACACGATGATGACCCACAGTGTAGGACACCATCAAGGTTGGGAAAAGTAAAAGAGTAAACAAGGTGAACCAGGCAACACTGACTCCGAGACATGAGCCTTGGGTATTAAAAGCCTGGAGCTTGTTGAAGGGAAGAACTGAGCAAATCAAGGAGTTCCACAGTTTTGATGTCACAGGAAAGAGTGAAAGAGTGAATTAGATTAAGAGTCAGTGCGGTCTGTCTTGTTTCAACACACTGACTTAAGTCTACCTTCAAAAAGACAAACGCACTGGAGAAAATTCAAATAACCACATGAACCGCTCTGGGACTAAGTTCTAAATTATGACAGACTCAAAGAACTGAACTCATTTAGACGACATAGGGGCAATATTAACAAGCCTCAAGCAAGACTGCAAATGAGAAATAATTCATTTCCCACAGAGTAGTGGATATGCAGGGCAGAGTTCTACCAATAGTAGTTACTGGGCTATTTATCCCTGCCTAAAAAGAACTCGCTCACCTGACGAAGGAGAAAGCCTCCGAAAGCTTGTGATTTTCAAATAAAACAGTTGGACTATAACCTGGTGTTGTAAGATTCCTTACATTAAAAAGAACTGGATGGATATCAAATTAGGAATAGGAGTGAAAGTTAGGCAAATGGAAAGGGATAATCAAATACTCCAGGGAACAGTCATTCTTGTGCTTTTAGGACCAAGGAAATCTCATCTCTGGAAAGCAATCAAGCAGGGCTGAGCAGAGGCGATGCGAGGATGGATAATATTCTGCATTTTGCTTGATTAACTTATACAGAACTTGCTCCCATGAAATGAATGGGGTAGAGTCCATGATGGGACAGATAAGTACATGGTCTGTGGAAGGAGATTAAATGGGTGGGATTGAGTCCATGATAGGACAGAGTGTACATAGGCTGTGGAAGGAGATTAAATGAACGGGGTAGAATCCATGATGGAGTAGATTGTGTCCGGTCAGTAGAAAGAATCGGTTTGATGGGCCCAATGGACTTCTCTTAGTCGATACTTTATGTTCTCCCAAAGCTGACTTCCCCGTGAGCCACAGAAATCCGTTAATGTGGGCCATGTATAAATAGATCTTTGCCTAGTTCATAAAAGGGTGAACAATTTCTTCAAGGCTCACGACTCTGTTAAAATAACTTCCAATATTGCAACAGTGTGAATTCCTTGACTATTTTAAACTCTGAACAGTGCTGTGCATACAAAATGTGATATTTCCCTAATGAACAGGATGCCACAATGATCATGATTTTAATATTCATGAAGGGATATACTGAAGAAAGACAGATTCTGAGAAAGTCACTGTGATGCATAAGAACAACAAATGCTATGAGTACAAACACTGCAGGATGAATCCAGTGATACCCCCACACCCTCACATTTTTGTTTCATGGTTATTGTCCCCCTTTCTGCCCCCTCCAAATCCCAGAATTGCCCAAAATCCCCTCAATTTTTAAGGTGTGGTTGTACTTCTGACAAAGGCCATTATGCCTTTTTGATAAATCTGCACCACCTACCCAGCTTCTCCCCATATCCCTCAATCCCACCTACCCACCTTCTTCCCATATCCCTCAATCCCACCTACCCACCTTCTCACCATATCCCTCTATCCCACCTTCTCCCCATATCCCTCAATCCCACCTAACCACCTTCTCACCCTATCCCTCAATCCCACCTACCCACCTTCTCACCATATCCCTCAATCCCACCTACCCACCCTCTCACCATATCCCTCTATCCCACCTACCCACCCTCTCACCATATCCCTCTATCCCACCTACCCACCTTCTCACCATATCCCTCAATCCCACCTAACCACCTTCTCACCCTATCCCTCAATCCCACCTACCCACCTTCTCACCATATCCCTCAATCCCACCTACCCACCCTCTCACCATATCCCTCTATCCCACCTACCCACCTTCTCCCCATATCCCTCAATCCCACCTACCCACCCTCTCACCATATCCCTCTATCCCACCTACCCACCATCTCACCATATCCCTCATCCCCAACTACCCATTTTCTCACCACATCCCTTAATCCCACCTACCCATCTCACCACATCCCTTAACCCCACCTACCCACCATCTTAACATATCATATCTCTCAATCCCACCTTCTCACCATTTTGCTCAATCCCACTTACCCACCTTTGCACCATATCCCTCTACTTCTTTATCCAGAAACACATCTAATGAATGATCACTGTCTCTTGAAGCCATTTATAGTGTCTGATTCAGTGATCATTCCTGGTAACTTATTAAAAGTTGTATGTGCAACCAAGAGTGGGGCTTTAAGGGGAAGCTAGATAAGTACATGAGGAAGAAAGGAACAGAAGGATATGCAGATAAGGTTAAATGAAGTAGGGAGGGAGGAGACTCGTGTGAAGCATAAACACTGGCATGGATATGTTGGGCCGAGTGGCCTGTTTCTGTGCTGTACATTCTATGCACTCTTCTTCAACATTTCAATGGTTCAGGACCTCCCACTCACCAATGTTCACTTTGTCCACCAAGGGGACACTTACATCAAAACAGAACAGAAACAGGCCATTCGGCACAACAGGTCTATGCCGATGTTTATGCTCCACACGAGCCTCCTCCCTCCATATTTTATCCCACTCTATCAGCATATCCTTTTATTCCTTTCTCCCTCACGTGTTTATCTAGCTTCCCCTTAAATGCATCTATGTGTTTCGCCTCAACTTGTGGTAGTGAGTTCCACATTCTCACCACTCTCTGGGTAAAGAAGTTTCTCCTGAATTCCCTATTGGATTTATTAGTGACTATCTTATATTTATGACCTCTACTTTTGGATTCCCCCACAAGTGGAAATATTTTCTCTACATCTACCCTATCATTATCTTAAAGACCTCTACCAGGTCACCCCTCAGCCTTCTCTTTGCTATAGAAAAGAGCCCCAGCTTGTTCAGTCTTTCCTGATAAGGATATCCTTTCAGATCTGGCATCATCCTGATGAATCTATTTTGCACCCTCTCCAATGCCTCCATTACATGGAGACCAGAACTATGCACAGTACTGCAAGTGTGGTCTAACCAAGGTTCTATACAATTTTAACATCACTTCTTTGCTTTTCAATTCTATCCCTCTAGAAATGAACCCCAGTGCTTGGTTTGCCTTTTTTATGGTCTTATTAACCTGCGTCACTACTTTTAGTGATTTGTGCATCTGTACCCCAGATCCCTTTGCTCCTCTACCTCATTTAGACTCTTATTATCCAAGCAGTATGTGGCCTCCTTATTCTTCCTACCAAAATGCACCACCTCACACTTATCTGTATTGAAATTAATTTGCCATTTACACACCCAATCTGCGAGTTTATTAATGCCTTCCCGTACTTTGTCGCATTCTTCCTTTGTTTTAACTACACCTCCCAATTTGGTGTCATCTGCAAATTTTGAAATTGTACTGCTGATTCCCGAATCCAAATCGTTAATGTAAATTGTGAACACCAGAGGTCCCAGCACCGATCCCTGTGGAACACCACTTCCCACCCTTTGCCAGTCTGGACAGTGCCAATCAAGGGTCAATGAAAGGCATGTCGCTCCTACCCCACCGGCCACTGTTACCCAATGAGAGTCAGACAGTCCAACTGCGCGCTCCCCACACCCTCATCTCCCTATTAGCGCCTCCCCCCCCCCCCCGCAGACACTACGTCCTCTATCCTCTGGAAGTCCCTGCCCCCAAGTATCTCCACCTTATTGTCTCCCTTCCTGCTTTCAAAAGCCTTGTCTTCATCTGTGCTTTAACCAAGCCCCTCTTTTCCCCTGCAATTCATGGCCATTCATCTGTGAACTGCTCTCAGATGGGTCTTTGCATACGAGTTCAGTCTTGCTCATTTTAAGATAAATAAATTGACTGATTTACAAATATCTACATGGCCAACTTCCTCAAGTCTCCCTGACATTTTTAATACCAGACTGCAGCAACTGAGAAAAAATATTTTGTGTGTTCTCATCTAATTTTGATCGAAAAACTAAATTGATTCTCTCAATGCCCACTGCTCATATCTTTCACTATTCGAAAATTAAAGATTCAAGATTAAATTCACCAATCAGACTTAATCTTAGCCTAAAACATACAGGAATGAGAGAGTGGATTTGTATTTAATCACCAATCCACCAGTGTAAATGACGAAACCAGCCAACACAAAGAGTTTCAACTGGGTCAGCAGCACATCATGGGATAAAAGATTCCAACCAACACTAGTCAAGTTCATAATCATAGAATCATACAACACAGAAGGCGGCCTTTCAGCCCAGTGTACCTGTGCCAGCTCTTTGAAAGAGCTATCCAATTAGTCCCACTCCCCTGCTTTTTCCCATAGCCCTGCAAATCTGACCCCTTCAAATATTTATCCAATTCCCTTTTCAAAATTTCTACTGAATCTGCTTCCACCACCCTTTCAGGCAGTGCATTCCAGATCATAACAATTCGCTGTGTAAACAGAATTCTCATCTCCCCCCGATTCTTTTCCCAATCATTTTAAATCTGTGTCCTCTGGTTACCGATCCTCCTGCCACTGGAAACAGTTTCTCTTTATTTACTCTATCAAAACCCTTCATGATTTTAAGCACCTCAATTAAATCTCCCCTTAACCTTCTCTGCTCTAAGGAGAATAACTCCAGCTTCTCCAGTCTCTCCACATAACTGAAGTCCCTCATTCCTGGCACCGTTCCAGTAATTGCCCTCTGCACCCACTCCAAGATCTACATTAAAACCCACTACTGTATGGTGCCGCATCAAATGGAAAAGAAAGCTCCCAAGTCCCATCCCCAGTCTGTGATGAGTGAGCTGCGTTACAATTAGCCTCATCTGTGCAAGGGAAGGGGAGAAACACTGACAGTTCCCACTCTTGATTGCGATTCATGAGAGAGGATGTCCTTGACGGGTCAAGAACAGAATCTATTTGGTTAGAGTTAAGAAACTTCAGAGGTGCCATTACACTATTGGGGGTATTCTATAGGCCACCAATTAGTGTGAAGGATATGGAGGGGCATATTTGCAGGGAAATTACAGAGAGGTGCAAGAACTATAGAGTAGTGATAATGGGGGACTTCAACTATCCTAATATAGACTGGGATAGTAATAGTGCAAAGGGCAAAGAGGGGGAAGAAATTCTGAAGTGTGTTCAAGTGAACTTTCTTGACCAGTACGTTTCCAGCCCAATGAGGAAGGAGGCATTGCTGGATCTGGCTCTGGGTAATGAGGCGGGCCAAGTGGAGCAAGTATCAGCGGGGGAGCATTTAGGGAACAGCGATCATAGTATCATAGAATCATAGAAGTTTACAACATGGAAACAGGCCCTTCGGCCCAACATGTCCATGTCGCCCAGTTTATACCACTAAGCTAGTCCCAATTGCCTGCACTTGGCCCATATCCCTCTATACCCATCTTACCCATGTAACTGTCCAAATGCTTTTTAAAAGACAAAATTGTACCCGCCTCTACTACTGCCTCTGGCAGCTCGTTCCAGACACTCACCACCCTTTGAGTGAAAAAATTGCCCCTCTGGACCCTTATACGGTTTAGATTAATTATGGAACAGAACAAGGAGCAACCTAGAGTAAAAATAATTAATCGGAGGGGGGCCAATTTCAGTGGGTTGAGAACGGATCTGGCCCGGGTAAACTGGAATCAAAGATTGGAAGGGAAAACTGTGATCGCACAATGGGCAGCATTTAAAAAGGAGATGGTTTGGATACAGTTCAGGTACATTCCCAAGTGGGGGAAAGGGAGGGCAACCAAAGCCAGAGCTCCCTGGATGACGAAAGATATAGAGAGTAAGATGAAGCAGAAAAATGACACATGTCAGGTTGATAGCACAATTGAGAACCAGGCTGAATACAGAAAGTACAAAGAAGTACAAAAGGAAATAAAGGGGGCAAAGAGAGAGTATGAGAATAGACTGGTGGCCAACATAAAAGGGAATCAAAAAGTCTTCTGCAGGCATATAAATAGTAAACAGGTGGTAAGAGGAGGGGCCGATTAGGGACCATAAAGGAGGCAGAGGGCATAAGCTGAGGAAATAAATGAGTACTTTGCATCCGTCTTTACCAAGGAAGAAGATGCTGCCAAAGTCACAATAAAAGGGGAGGTAGTTGAGATACTGGATGGGGTGAAAATTGATAAAGAGGAGGTACTAGAAAGGCTGGCTATCCTTAAAGTAGATAAGTCACCCAGTCTGGATGGGATGTATCCTAGATTGCTAGGGAGGTAAGGATGGAAATTGTGGAGGTACTGGCTATAATCTTCCAAACATCCTTAGATATGAGGGTGGTACCTGGAGAATTGTAAATGATACACCCTTGTTCAAAAAAGGGGGTAAGAATAAATCCAGCAACTTTAGGCCAGTCAGTTTAACCTCGGTGGTGGGGAAGCTTTTAGAAATGATGATCCGGGACAGAATTAATAATCACCTGGACAAGTGTGGATTAATAAAGGAAAGCCAGCACGGATTTGTTAAAGGCAAATCATGTTTAACTAACTTCATTGAGTTTTTTGATGAGGTAACAGAGAGTGTTGATGAGGGCAATGCGGTTGATGTTGTGAACATGGACTTTCAAAAGGCGTTTGATAAAAGTGCCACATAATAGGCTTGTCAGCAAAATTGAAGCTCATGGAATAAAAGGGGCAGTGGCAGCATGGATACAAAATTTCCATGGGCCAATTTCAATGGGATGAGAATAGATCTGGTCTACATAAATTGGAATCAAAGATTGGCAAGCAAAACTACAATTGAACAATGGGCAGCCTTTAAAGAGGAGATGGTTCAGGTACAGTCTAGGTGCGTTCCCACGCGGGAGAAAGATAGGGCAACTAAAGCCAGGGTTCCATGGATAACAAAAGAGAGAGTAAGATGAAGCAGAAAAAGAGGGGCGTATGACAGATGTCAGGTTGAAAACACAAGTGAGAACAAGGCTGAATGTAGAAAGTTCAGAGGGGAAGTGAAAAAGGAAATAAGAGGGGCAAAGACAGAGTATGAGAATAGACTGGCGGCTAACATAAAAGGGAATCCAAAAGTCTTCTACAGGCATGTAAACAGTAAATGGGTAGAGAGAGGAAGGGTCAGGGACTAAAAAGAAAATCTTGGAGGCAGAGGGGATGGCTGAGGTACTAAATGAGTCTTTGCATCTGTCTTTACCAAGGAAGAAGATGCTTCCAGTGTCTCAGTAAAAGAAGATGTAGTCGAGATACTGGATGGGCTAAAAATTGATAAAGAGGAGGTACTAGAAAGGCTGGATGTATTTATAGATAAGTCAACCGGTCCGGATGGGATGCATCCTAGGTTGCTGAGGGAAGTAAGAGGGGAAATTGCAGAGGTACTGACCATAATCTTCCAAACATCCATAGATACGGGGGTGGTGCCAGAGGACTGGAGAATTGCAAATGTTACACCCTTGTTCAAAAAAAGTGTAAGGATAAACCCAGCAACTACAGGCCAGTCAGTTTAACCTCGGCAGTGGGGAAACTTGTAGAAACGATAATCCGGGACAGAATTAGCAGTCACTTGGACAAGTGTGGATTGATTAGCGAAAGCCAGCACGGATTTGCTAAATGTAAATCGTGTTTAACTAACTTGATTGAGTTTTTTGATGAGGTAACAGAAAGAGCAGATGAGGACAATGCGGTTGATAAAGTGCCACATAATTGGCTTGTCATCAAGATTGAAGGCCATGGAATAAAAGGGGCAGTGGCAGCATGGATACGAAATTGGCTAAGTGACAGAAAACAGAGAGTAGTGGTGAACGGTTGTTTTTCGGATTGGAGGGAGGTGTACAGACGTGTTCCCCAGGGGTCGGTATTAGGACCATTGCTTTTCTTGATATATATTAATGACTTAGACTTGGGTGTACAAAATTTGCAGATGACACAAAACTTGGAAGTGTAGTGAACAGCGAGGAGGATAGTGATAGACTTCAAGAGGATATCGACAGGCTGGTGGAATGTGCAGAATCGTGGCAGATGAAATTTATTGTAGAAAAATGCAAAGTGATACATTTAAGTAGGAAGAACGAGGAGAGGCAATATAAACTAGAGGGCACAATTCTAAAAGTCATACAGGAACAGAGAGATATGGGGGTATATGTACACAAATCGTTGAAGGTGGCAAGGCTGGTTGAGAAAGAGGTTAAAAAAGCATATGGGATCCTGGGCTTTATAAATAGAGGCATAGAGTACAAAAGTATGGAAGTCATGATGAACCTTTATAAAACACTGGTTCGGCCACAACTGGAGTATTGTGTCCAGTTCTGGGCACCGCACTTTTGGAAAGATGTGAAGGCCTTAGAAAGGGTGCAGAAGAGATTTACTAGAAAGATCCCAGGGATGAGGGACTTTAGTTACATGGATAGTCTGGAGAAGCTGGGGTTGTTCTCCTTGGAACAGAGAAGATTGAGAGGAGATTTGATCGAGGTATTCAAAATCATGAAGGGTCTAGACAGAGAGAAACTGTTCCCATTGGTGGAAGGGTCAAGGACCAGAGGACATAGATTTAAGCTGATTGGCAAAAGAACCAAAGGTGACATGAGGAAAATCTTTTTTCTTACACAGCATGTGGTTAGGATCTGGAATGCACTGCCCGAGGGGGTGGTGGAGGCAGATTCAATCATGGTCTTCAAAAGGGAACTGGATAAGTACTTGAAAGGAAAAAATGGGGATAGGGCGGGGAAGTGGGACTAGCTGGATTGCTCGTGCATAGAGCGGCACGGACTCGATGGGCCAAATGGCCTCCTTCCGTGCTGCAACCATTCTATGAGTCTACGAAATTGGCTAAGTGACAGAAAAGAGAGAGTAGTGGTGCAGGTTGTTTTTCTGACTGGAGGGAGGTGTACAGTGGTGTTCCACAGGGGTCAGTGCTGGGACCACTGCTTTTCTTGATATATATTAATGACTTGGACTTGGGTGTACAGGGCACAATTTCAAAATTTGCAGATGACAGAAAACTTGGGTGTGTAGTAAACAGTGAGGAGGATAGTGATAGACTTCAAGAGGATACAGACAGGCTGGTGGAATGGGTGGACACGTGGTAGATGAAATTTAACGCAGCAAAGCGTGAAGTGATACATTTTGGCAGGAAGAACAAGGAGAGATGATATAAACTAAATGGTACAATTCTAAAGGGGGTGCAGGAACAGAGAGATCTGGGAGTAAATGTGCACAAATCTTTGAAGGTGGCAGGACAGGTTGAGAAAGCGGTTAAAAATGCATACTGGATCCTGGGCTTTATAAATAGAGGCATAGAGTACAAAAGCAAGGAAGTTATGTTGAACCTTCATAAAACACTGGTTCAGCCACAACTGGAGTATTGTGTCCAGTTCTGGGCACCGCACTTTAGGAAGGATGTGAAGGCCTTAGAGAGGGTACAGAAAACATTTACTAGAATGATTCCAGGGATGAGGGACTTTAGTTACATGGATAGACTGGAGAAGCTGGGGTTGTTCTCCTTAGAGCGGAGGAGGTTGAGAGGAGATTTGATAGAAGTGTTCAAAATCATGAAGGGTTTAGACAAAGTAAATAAAGAGAAACTGATCCCATTGGTGGAAGGGTCGAGAGCCAGAGGACATAGATTTAAGGTGATTGACAAAAGAACCAAAGGTGACATGAGGAAAAACCTTTCTATGCAGCGAGTAATTATGATCTGGAATGCACTGCCTGAAAGGGTAGTGGAAGCAGATTCAATCGTGGCCTTCAAAAAGGAGTTAGTTAAATACTTGAAGGGAAACAATTTGCAGACAAAAGTGGCTACTGAGCCAAAAGCTTGGTCAAAGAGGTGGGTTTTGAGGGGGGTCTGGGAATTAGAGGTGGAGGTAGAGAGGGAGCTGGCGAGGGGGGTACAGGGAGAAAGGTAGGGAGGGGTACAGGGAGAAAGGGAGGCAGAGAGGGGTACAGGGAGGGAGGCAGAGAGGGGTACAGGGAGGGAGGCAGAGAGGGGTACAGGGAGGGAGGCAGAGAGGGGTACAGGGAGGGAGGCAGAGAGGGGTACAGGGAGGGAGGCAGAGAGGGGTACAGGGAGGGAGGCAGAGAGGGGTACAGGGAGGGAGGCAGAGAGGGGTACAGGGAGGGAGGCAGAGAGGGGTACATGGAGGGAGGCAGAGAGGGGTACATGGAGGGAGGCAGAGAGGGGTACATGGAGGGAGGCAGAGAGGGGTACATGGAGGGAGGCAGAGAGGGGTACATGGAGGGAGGCAGAGAGGGGTACATGGAGGGAGGCAGAGAGGGGTACATGGAGGGAGGCAGAGAGGGGTACATGGAGGGAGGCAGAGAGGGGTACAGGGAGGGAGGCAGAGAGGGGTACAGGGAGGGAGGCAGAGAGGGGTACAGGGAGGGAGGCAGAGAGGGGTACAGGGAGGGAGGCAGAGAGGGGTACAGGGAGGGAGGCAGAGAGGGGTACAGGGAGGGAGGCAGAGAGGGGTACAGGGAGGGAGGCAGAGAGGGGTACAGGGAGGGAGGCAGAGAGGGGTACAGGGAGGGAGGCAGAGAGGGGTACAGGGAGGGAGGCAGAGAGGGGTACAGGGAGGGAGGCAGAGAGGGGTACAGGGAGGGAGGCAGAGAGGGGTACAGGGAGGGAGGCAGAGAGGGGTACAGGGAGGGAGGCAGAGAGGGGTACAGGGAGGGAGGCAGAGAGGGGTACAGGGAGGGAGGCAGAGAGGGGTACAGGGAGGGAGGCAGAGAGGGGTACAGGGAGGGAGGCAGAGAGGGGTACAGGGAGGGAGGCAGAGAGGGGTACAGGGAGGGAGGCAGAGAGGGGTACAGGGAGGGAGGCAGAGAGGGGTACAGGGAGGGAGGCAGAGAGGGGTACAGGGAGGGAGGCAGAGAGGGGTACAGGGAGGGAGGCAGAGAGGGGTACAGGGAGGGAGGCAGAGAGGGGTACAGGGAGGGAGGCAGAGAGGGGTACAGGGAGGGAGGCAGAGAGGGGTACAGGGAGGGAGGCAGAGAGGGGTACAGGGAGGGAGGCAGAGAGGGGTACAGGGAGGGAGGCAGAGAGGGGTACAGGGAGGGAGGCAGAGAGGGGTACAGGGAGGGAGGCAGAGAGGGAGGCAGAGAGGGAGGCAGGGAGGGAGGCAGGGAGGGAGGCAGGGAGGGAGGCAGGGAGGGAGGCAGGGAGGGAGGCAGGGAGGGAGGCAGGGAGGGAGGCAGGGAGGGAGGCAGGGAGGGAGGCAGGGAGGGAGGCAGGGAGGGAGGCAGGGAGGGAGGCAGGGAGGGAGGCAGGGAGGGAGGCAGGGAGGGAGGCAGGGAGGGAGGTAGGGAGGGAGGTAGGGAGGGAGGGAGGGAGGGAGGGCAGCAGAGTTTTGGATGAGCTGAAGTTTAAAGAGGGTGAAAGATGAGAGGCCGGCCAGGAGAGCATTGGAACAGTCGAGTCTAGAGGTAACAAAGGCATGGATGAGGGTTGAAGTAGTTGAATACACCTCAGAAACCAATGCCTTCCTGCAAGAGGTGTTTAACCTTTGTGTATTGACATTAACCCTTCTCTGCACTTTGATGTGTGTGTTTTTTTCCCCCACTCATTAAGTTGAGGGGATATTGGTGTTGGGGAATCTTTCACACACTCAGTACCAGCATCGTTAGACATGGTGTTGGTCAATGCCGTTAGCCCCTCAGTATACTGTCCAACAATGTGCATTAGCTCCATCCCGACCGTATAAAAACCCCCCACACTGCTGTGACATTATTCTGTTTCCCCCACTAGCCCATCCTGTGGCCTCTCTGAACGAGGTTGCCATTTTAGGAGCAGTATGGTGCTGTGAGCCCACTGGGCGTGTGACTGCCCTCGCGGTTTCACATCGAATCCATGACTTTCAATCCATCGGTCTGGGCTCCATTTGAACTCACAACGCGGGTGGGGGCCAAGATGTCTGACGCACGGCATCACCCAGACCTCGTTCCGGTTCAGCTGCAGCAAATAGACTCAAAATTAGACGCTATTTTTCTTTGCGAAAGATTGGCAGTCAGTTTCAAGTCAGGCTCAAGAGGCAAAGAAAGTCGCCCTTCAGATCAGAGCCACTCTTTTTATAAAAAAAAGGTAGCAATGCATAAATTTCCAAGAGGAGCTAATATTTTGCCGAGACATCGTGGAATTTACTGCTCCCTTTCCCTCAATCAATCTCTGCAAAACATCCAAACTGCTAAATTCTTGACATCAGGACATTTTGTTGTGGTGAACAAGATTTCTCTGTGAAAAAGGTTAATAGATTAGGACATCTAAAAAAAGTAGATTTCAACAGGATTTTGTCCAGACAAGAGATGCAAGAAAGCTAAAAAAATAATAGATTAGGGCACTTACAGAAGTTTCTCTCAGCAGGAAGTACCGTTCAATGCCATCATTAAACTGACTGCAATTATATTGGGACTGTCAGCACAGTATCAGGCTCGAGCTGGTGTCCAATTGTTAATGGTTGTTGATTTTTGATCATTACTAATAATGATGATTTTGCTAAAAGGTGCGTGTATCTGTTTTATGCACACTACTATTTTTTTTTTAAGAAAAACAGAACCCCTCAAGGATGTGAACATTTATCTCACTAGCTGCATCAAAATAAGGCTGCAAGCAAAAAGAAAAACAGAATCATAGAATAATACAGCACAGAAGGAGGCCATTTGGCCCATCGTGCCTGTGCCGGCTCTTTGAAAGAGCTATCCAATTAGTTCCATTCTTCTGCTCTTTCCCCATAGCCCTGCGATTTTCTCCCCTTCAAGTATTTATCCAATTCCCTTTTGAAAGTTATTATTGAATCTGCTTCCACCGCCCTTTCAGGCAGCGCATTCCAGATCAGAACAACTCGCTGCGTAAAAAAGAATTCTCCTCATCTCCCCTCTGGTTGTTTTGCCAATTATCTTAAATCTGTGTCCTCTGGTTACCGACCTTCCTGCCACTAGAAACAGTTTCTCCTTATTTACTCTATCAAAACCCTTCATGATTTTGAACACCTCTATCAAATCTCCTCTTAACTTTCTCTGTTCTAAGGAGAACAATCCCAGCTTCTCCGGTCTATCCACATAACTGAAGTCCCTCATCCCTGGAACCATTCTAGTAAATCTCCTCTGCACCCTCTCTAAGGCCTTGACATCCTTCCTAAAGTGCGGTGCCCAGAATTGGACACAATACTTCAGCAACTCGCCAAGGCTTCTTCGACAGCACCTCCCAAACCCGCGACCTCTACCACCTAGAAGGACAAGAGCAGCAGGCACATGGGAACAACACCACCTGCACGTTCCCCTCCAAGTCACACACCATCCCGACTTGGAAATATATCGCCGTTCCTTCATTGTCGCTGGGTCAAAATCCTGGAACTCCCTTCCTAACAGCACTGTGGGAGAACCGTCACCACACGGACTGCAGCGGTTCAAGAAGGCGGCTCACCACCACCTTCTCAAGGGCAATTAGGGATGGGCAATAAATGCCGGCCTCGCCAGCGACGCCCACATCCCGTGAACGAATAAAAAAAAAATCTGGGGCCTAACCAGTGTTATCTCATTGGAACTTACAAAATTCTTCCAGGGCTCGACAGGGTAGATGCAGGGAGGATGTTTCCCCTGGCTGGGGAGTCTAGAACCAGGGGTCAGTCTCAGAATAAGGGGTCGGCCATTTAGGAGTGAGATGAGGAGAAATTTCTTCACTCAGAGGGTGGTGAATCTTTGGAATTCTCTACTCCAGAGGGCTGTGGAGACTCAGTCATTGAGTACATTCAAAACAGAGATCGATGGATTTCTAGATATTAAAGGCATCAAGGGATCTGGGGATAGTGCAGGAAAATGGCGTAGAGGTAGAAGATCAGCCACGATCTTGTTGAATGGCGAAGCAGGCTCGAGGGGTCGGATGGCCTACTCCTGCTCCTATTTTTTGTGTTCTTAAACACGATTTGCCTTTAACAAATCCACGCTGGCTTTCCCTAATCAATCCACACTTGTCCAAGTGACTGTTAATTTTGTCCCAGATTATCGCTTCTAAAAGATTTCCCACCACCGAGGTTAAACTGACTGGACTGCAGTTGCTGGGTTTATCCTTACTTCCTTTTTTGAACAAGGCCTACTCCTACTCCTGCTCCTTTCACCACCTCAGGACGTCCCAAAACGCTTCATAGCCAATGAAGGACTTGTTTTTTTGAAGGGTGCTCACTGTTGTAATGTAGGAAAGGCAGCAGCCAATTGTGCGCACAGCCAGGTGATGATGACCAGAGAGTCTGTTTTACTGATGTTGGATAAATATTGGCTAAGATGCCGGGGCGAACTCCCCTGCTCCTCTTCAAAATAGTGGCCACAGGACCTTTCACATCCACCTGAGGGGGCAGACGGGGCCTCGATTTAACATCTCACCCCAAAGACCGCACCTCCCACAGTGCAGCACATCCCTCAGTACTGCTCTGGGATTGTCAGCCTGGATTATGAGTTCAAGTCCCTTGAGTGGGACTTCTGACTCAGAGGCGAGAGTGGTACCAGTGAGTTACTGCTGATACTCAGTAGTCATTCAGTAATCCCCACTAAATTATAAATTCTTCACTAGCTTTATTTCAATGTGGTGTAATAGGCTGCTCACGGCGCTGGTTTTCTTCCTCCTGCTAACAGTGTAGTTTCACATCACATTCGGTTTCAAAACCTGTGGGTTGCTTGTTTTGTCCAGTATAATTTTTTTTTTTTTAATTCTCCCCCCTCTCTGCTCCCCTCCCATTCCTTCCCCTCCCCTGGTGCCTTTCCCTCTCTTCCTCCTCTCCCTCTCCTCTCTTCAATTATCCTCCCTAAACCCACTTGACCTATAAACAATACTTGGGACTCTCTCAGGTGCTGGTTGGCCCACTGTGCACCCCTGGTGATTGCGGCCTTTCCCTGTGAGCAAACAGGCTCTGCCATTTCTCCAGCAACACCAGCCCGAGTGATCTTCTGCATCTCCCGTCGTGTGTTTCTATTTCTATCACACGTCAATAAAACTGATTCAAGACGCAGCACTGATAACCGAGGCCCAGCGGTAATTACTGGCACTGATAACCGAGGCCCAGCGGTAATTACTGGCACTGATAACCGAGGCCCAGCGGTAATTACTGGCACTGATAACCGAGGCCCAGCGGTAATTACTGGCACTGATAACCGAGGCCCAGCGGTAATTACTGGCACTGATAACCGAGGCCCAGCGGTAATTACTGGCACTGATAACCGAGGCCCAGCGGTAATTACTGGCACTGATAACCGAGGCCCAGCGGTAATTACTGGCACTGATAACCGAGGCCCAGCGGTAATTACTGGCACTGATAACCGAGGCCCAGCGGTAATTACTGGCACTGATAACCGAGGCCCAGCGGTAATTACTGGCACTGATAACCGAGGCCCAGCGGTAATTACTGGCACTGATAACCGAGGCCCAGCGGTAATTACTGGCACTGATAACCGAGGCCCAGCGGTAATTACTGGCACTGATAACCGAGGCCCAGCGGTAATTACTGGCACTGATAACCGAGGCCCAGCGGTAATTACTGGCACTGATAACCGAGGCCCAGCGGTAATTACTGGCACTGATAACTGAGGCCCAGCGGTAATTACAGGCACTGATAACCGAGGCCCAGCGGTAATTACCAGCGGTGATAACCGAGGCCCAGCGGTAATTACCAGCGGTGATAACCGAGGCCCAGCGGTAATTACCAGCGGTGATAACCGAGGCCCAGCGGTAATTACCAGCGGTGATTGCCAAGGCCCAGCGGTGACCATGATCTGCGAGTCACCTGTCAGGGTTCCTGCCTGACTCTAGGAATTACGACCACACCAATCAAGTCATGACATAGATATGAGGCACCTTATGGATAAAACACAAGGTTAAAGGTCAGATACTTTGAAAGTAAAGAGTTGAGAAAGGACTGGATTACAGTTCCATTCCCTGCAGGCAGGAGCTCTCACCTGGATCCACTTGTCTGGAACAGCCATAGCTAAGCGGAAATCAAATCCGGCACCTCCTTCGATCACAGGCCGACACAGCGTGGGCATTCCCGATACATCCTGAAAAATACATTTCATTTTAGTACAGCAGTACATGGTGTGGTTTAATATCCTTTACCACAATGCACTTTTCCATAGAAACAACCCTGCATTTCAAGTCCTCAGGATGTCCCAAAGCCCCTCACAGCCAACGCAGGCAAGCACAGCAGCCAATTTGCACATAGCAAGGACCCACAAACAGCAATGAGATAAATCGCCAGTTAATCTGTTTTGGTGATTGAGGAACAGATGTTGGCCAAGGCACCAGAACTCCCCAGCTCTTCTTCGAATAGATCCATCCTCTGCGTTCTGTAACTCCAGCTCACTGAGGCACACAGAGCCTTGGTTTAACATCTCATCCGAGGGGCGGGATATCAGACAGCGCAGCACTCCCTCAGTGCTGTGCTGAAATGTCAGCCTAGATTATAAGATCAAGTCTCAGGAGAGGGACTTGAACCCACGACCTTCTGACTCAGAGCTAAGAGTGCTGACACTTGTCTTTAAATTGTGTGTCACCTTATCTCAGAAATTACAAAGTACATCAATTGCAATTCGAAGTACAATGACTTTTGTCGCTTTGTGCAAGTATGACAGCCATTCCATTCCATGCCCTGCAAAATCCCACACACGGTAACAAACTGAATGACCATCAAAATCTACTGTCCTAGTGGCTGAGGGAAATCAGTAAAACATTTTAATACATAGAAAAGTTCTTTTGGGAGAAGGAGCATTTGGAAAGAAAATGTTGGAGAATATAATCGAATCGAGGGGTTTCGCTATGGATACCACATAACAGAAGAACTAAACTAGTTATTTGAGCTCTAAGGGAATCAAGGGATATGGGGATCGGGCAGGAAAATGGCGTCGAAGATCAGCCATGATCTTACTGAATGGCGGAGCAGGCTCGAAGGGTCGTATGGCCTGCTCCTGCTCCTATTTCTTATGTTCTTATGTAAACCCAGCTGAGTTACAGACCGAGAAAAGTCACTTGTTTTACGTTATGTTGCGTATATTCAACTTTTTTTTTTAAAAAGTAAAGAATATTTGTATTGTTCGAGAGGTTCTGAATCCATCAAGTGCTTCATTATTGCTTACCCATTAACCAATCACAATCACAAGTTGGATAGATACTTGAAGGGGAAAAATTTGCAGGGCTATGGGACTAATTGGATAGCTCTTTCAAAGAGCCAGCACAGGCACGATGGGCCCAGTGGCCTCCTTGTGCGCTGTATGATTCTATGATAAGTCAGTGGATGGGCTATAATTACCTGCTGAGACATAACTGTAAAATAACAGGCGATTCCCCCTCCCAATATCCCTTCCTTTGGCTCTGCACCCATTTTTTTGATTACACCTCAGTGAAGCTCCTTGTGAAATTTTTTTTTACAATATAAATGCAAATTACTGTTGTTGAGAGGGAGAAGGTGGGACGAGGTGTTCCACAGGGATCGGTGCTGGGACCACTGTTGTTCACCATCTACATAAACGATTTGGACTCGGGAACCGAAAGTACAATTTCAAAATTTGCGGATAACAGCAAATTGGGGGGTGTAGTTAATACCGTGAAGGACTGCGACAAAGTACAGGAAGACATTAATAAACGTGCAGAATGGGCGTGTAATTGGCAAATTAATTTCATTATAGGTAAGTGTGAGGTGGTACATTTTGGTAGGAAGAATGAGGAGGCCACATACCGTTTGGATAATAAGAGTCTAAATGGGGTAGAAGAGCAAAGTGATCTCTGGGTACAGATACACATCACTAAAAGTAGTGACATAGGTTAATAAGGCCGTAAAAAAGGCAAACCAAGCACTGGGGATCATTTCTAGAGGGACAGAATTGAAAAGCAGAGAAGTGATGTTAAACTTGTATAGAGGGAGTACTGTGAACAGTTCTGGTCTCCATATTATAAAAAGGATATAGAGGCACTGGACAAGGTCCATGAAAGATTTACTGGGATGATACAGAACTGGCAGGTTATACCTATCACGAAGGATTGAACAGGCTGGGGCTTTTTTCTCCAAAAAAAGGCAGACTGAGGGGTGACCTGATAGGGGTCTTTAAGATTATGAAAGGGTTTGATAGGGTAGACGTAGAGATGTTTCCACTTGCAGGGGAGACCAGAACTAATGGCCATAAATATAAGATAGTCACTAATAAATCCAAAAGGGAATTCAGGAGAAACTTCTTTACCCAGAGAGTGGTGAGAATGTGGAACTCGCTCCCACAAGGAGTAGTTGAGGTGAATAGTGTAGATACATTTAAGGGGAAGCTGGATAAACACATGAGGGAAAAAAAATAGAAGGATATGTTGATAGGGTTAGATGAAGACGGGTGGGAGGAGGCTCATGTAACCAGCATGGACCTGTTGGGCCGAATGGCCTGTTTCTGTGCTGTACATTCTATGTAATTCTATGTAAACTGCAGGCAACAGGGGGCAGTATTGCACAGTCGATACGACCTCACTAGGCTGAGGGGCAAATTTTCTGCCTTATAGCATTAATACTAGTTTAACAGTAACCCTGCTTTAACATAGAATAAAAAAAATTGTTCCCTTTCTACACTGGCTTCAGTCTTGCTTGTATTATCCACAGTATCAACCGCTGAGATTACTCAAGTATTAGTGGCTACTGAGGCCAATTAATTAGCATCGAGGAAAGAAACACTCCCACCTTCCAGCCCTCACCACCCCGTGACCAATCTGCTGCACCTTAAGCAACAAGGGAATTAAAAACATGGCGCGTCATGGAAGAATTCCAGTGTGACACAGAAGGACACAGCACTCCGTCGGGATTTCTTCCGGGAGGAGATAACGTGCAGCTGATGGTTAGAGGGGCTTTCTGTGTATCGCTGGCATTACATGCATGATAGAGCACAGCGCTGCACTATTGGGAATCCAACCCGTGCTTTTAGGAAATTGATGCTCTGCCAGGTCAGGACAGTAACCATTTGCATTTCCATTTTACTGGACATTCAATGGTCTACCTAGCATCACAGCAGGGTACTCACATTGGCTCTTGCTCATCTTTTACATCCTCCTGAGGGGGCAGACGGGGCCTCGGTTTAATGTCTCGTCCGGAAGGCAGCACCTCCGACAGTGCAGCACTCCCTCAGTACTGCACTTAAGTGTCAGCCTGGATTATGTGCTTGAGGAGTGGACTTGAACCTTTTATCCATTTCGGATACAAGTTTGTCATTGCTTCTCAGTAGTAAGATCATGAAAAGGCTTTTTAATTGTCAGTGTGGCTCAGTTGTTACACTCTGATGTCTGAGCCAGAGATTCTGACCCACACGTCCCATTCCAGGACTTGAGTTCACAGCAAGGGAGTTCTCCCCGGTGTCCTGTCCAATATTTATCCCTCAACCAAAATGACCAAAGCAGATTATCTGGTCATTGATCGCATTGATATTTGTGGGACCTTGCTGTGTACAAATTGGCTGCTGCATTTGCCTTTAAAAATACTTCATTGGCTGTGAAGAGCTTTGGGACATCTGGAGGATGTGAAATGTGCTCTGTAAATGCAAATTCTTTCTGCCTTCTTAATTCCCCGTGGAAAAATCATGGGTTTTTGCTTACACTTTTATTAAATTCAATGATTTACTTACATAAAGGAACAGGAGCGGGCCATTCAGCCTCTCGAGCCTGTTCCAGCCATTCAATTAGATCACAGCTAATCTGTCCTTAAAAAGATAGCAGGTAGTCACAGCAGAAATCTGATTCCTGGAGAGACATGCGGCCTAGGGCAGGTATCAGCAGAACGCTTTCTCCAAGAAATGTAACGTGCAATTTCACAAACCTTCTCAAAGCCTTGCACTATTGATGGAGGCAAGTCTCTTTCTTAAAGCACAAAATCAAAAGCAAGATATAAACTGCACTGCAGGACACTGGCAAAGGAAATGTGCAAAATCAAAACTCCAGATTATTTTGCTTAAATAATTTACTGTTTCTCCCCCCGATCTTGTGCTGGCTCTCATTACCCCTCCACCCTCCTCCTCGCTCCCTGAGAAGTACTATTTATACAAATTAAGAGTACCAGCAGGAAGCTCTTGTGCAAAGCATCTCCACATATAAATCTCCCATTCGTCTCATTTCATTATTGCCTCTTCATTCTTTATCATTAGACTGCTTTACTTCACCTTTCTTTTCTTAAAATCAAGCGCAGAAATGGCCTGCTGTGCATTGCAGCGATTTGCTGTTTTTATTAATCATTTTATTAATCATTAATTTTTTATCTTCTATTTGTCAAAATAAAAAATCATTCTTTACATTGCAGAATTTAACACTAGTGCTGTAAAGCAGCCTTACTAAATAAGATCAGGATTAGGAACGCTCAACAAACATTTTAGGGAAGTGGGGTGGAGAGAAGGGAAAAAAAAGAGACGTGAGGCCTTTGGAACACAGGGTCACGAGCAAGTTCAGCTGTGCACAATCCAAGCTGACATTCCCACTGCACTGTCGGAGGTGCTGTCTTCCGGATGAGACGTTAAACCGAGGCCCCGTCTGCCCTCTCAGGTGCACATGAAAGAATCCCATGGCCACTATTTCGAAGAAGAGCAGGGGAGTTCTCCCCGGTGTCTTGGCCCAATATTTTTCCCTCAACTAAAAAAAAGATTATCTGGTCATTATCTCATTCCTGTTTGTGGGACCCCTGTTGCGCGCAAATTGCTTTTCCTAAATTACTACAGCGACTGTACTGCTCAAGTACTTAATTGGCTGTAAAGCGCTTTGGTAGGTCCTCAGGTTGTGAAAGACGCTATATAAGTGCAAGTCTTTAACTTCTTTTTTCTCTCTCGAGCCTGTTCTGCCATTCAATTAGATTATGGTTGATCTGCATCTCAACTCCATTTACCCGCCTTTGCTCCCTATCCCTTGAAATTAAGACTTGAGACTGCGGAAACTGCCAGAGAGTAGCACCAGTAACTGGTAAGCAATTTGCATTAAACAGACACAGCTCTGTTCCATTGTGTTGCTGTTGCCTATCCAGATCAAAACAAGTATCTACTGTATACAGTCAGTTATAAGCTTAGAAATTTTGGCCGGCTCTGGGGTTATCATCATCCACATCCAACATTACACCTGGAAGGTCGACCAAGTGACATACCTGACTGTTTCATCCTGTAATCTAATCATTATTGCACTCTTAAGAAATATGTTCTAAAAAGGTATTTAACTCCTGATGAATAGATTCCAACTGTTCGTAAAAAAAAAACCTCACGTGCGAGTTCCGTATCATTTCGCTTCTGTGTATTATACTATAAATAAATCTGACTGGTTTTAAACTACGTGACTACGTGATCTGTCAGCGTGGTATTTTCCGACTTTTGGAACGTAGGAACAGGAGGAGGCCATTCAGCCCCTTGAGCCTGCTCTGCCATTCAATTAGATCTTGGCTGATCTGTACATTGACTCCATCTACCTGCCTTGGTTCCGTTAATACTTTTGATGAACAAAAATCTACCAATCTTAGTTGTGAAATTTTCAATTGACCCCCAGCGTCAACAGCTTTTTGGGGGAGAGAGTTCCAGATTTCCACTCCCCTTTGTGTGAAGAAGTGCTTCCTGACATCACCCCTGAACGGCCTGGCTCTAATTTTGAGGTTATGCCCCCTTGTTCTGGACTCCCCCCACCAGAGGAAATAGTTTCTCTCTATCTACCCTATCAAATCCTTTAATCATCTTAAATATCTCAATTAGATTACCCCTTAATCTTCTATACTCGAGGGAATACAAGCCTGGTCTCTGCAACCTGTCCTCATAATTTAACCCGTTTAGCCCTGGTAACATTCTGGTGAATCTGTGCTGCACCCCCTCCAAGGCCAAAATATCCTTCCTGAGGTGCAATGCCCTGAACTGAACACAATATTCTAAATGGGTCTAACCAGAGCTTTATATAACTGTAACATAACTTCCACCCCATTGTACTCCAGCCCCCTTGAGATAAAGATCAACATTTCATTGGTCTTTCCAGTTATTTTTTCTACCTGTCCACTAGTTTTCAGTGATTACTGTACTTGGACCCCGAAATCTCTCTGCTCCTCCACAGTTCCTGGCTTCTCACCATTTAGAAAATACTCTGATCTATCTTTCTTGGATACAAAGTGGATGACCTCACACCTCCCCACATTGAAATCCATCTGCCACAGTTCCACCTACTAGGAGCGGTCAGTAGCCGGACGGGCCGGGCGAGGGCAGTGGCCTGACTATTATGCATCTTTTTAAACTTGCAAACTCCAAAATCCGGTGCCATCTTTTAGAACCATAGAAAAGATACAGCACAGAAGGGGGCCATTCGGCCCATCGTGTCCACGCCGGCTCAAAGAACAACCAGGTGCCCATTCTAATCCCACCTCCAGCACCCGGTCTGTAGCCCTGCAGCTTACAGCACTTTCGGTGCAGGTTCAGGTACTTTTTAAAAGAGTTGAGGGTCCCTGCCTCTACCACCAATTCAGGCAGCGAATTCCATACACCCACCACCCTCTGGGAAAAAAGTTTTTCCTCATGTACCCTCTAATCCTTCCGCCAATCAGCTTAAATCTATGTCCTCTAGTTCTTGAACTCTCCGCTAGGGGAAACAGGTACTTCCTGTCTACAACATCTGGGCCCCTCATAATTTTGTACACCTCAATCAAGTCCCCCCAGCCTCCTCTGCTCCAAGGAAAACAACCCCAGCTTATCCAATCTCTCCTCGTAGCTGCAATTTTCAAGCCCTGGCAACATTCTTGTAAATCTTCTCTGCACTCTCTCCACAGCAATTACATCCTTCCTGTAATGTGGTGACCAGAACTGTGCACAATACTCCAGCTGCGGCCTTACCAGCGTTTTATACAGTTCCATCATTACATCCCTGCTTTTGTATTCTATACCTCGGCTAATAACGGAGAGCATTCCGTATGCCTTCTTCACAACCTTATCTACCTGTACTGCCACCTTCAAGGACCTGTGCACATGCACTCCAAGGTCTCTCACTTCCTCTACCCCTCTCAATATATTCCTGTTTACTGCGTATTCCCTTTTACTGTTTGCCCTCCCTAAGTGCATTACCTCACACTTCTCCGGGTTGAGCTCCATTTGCCACTTTTCCACCCACTCCACCAACCCATTGATATCTTCTTGGAGTCTACAGCCATCCTCATCACTAACAATTACACGGCCAATTTTTGTGTTATCTGCAAATTTGCCAATCATGCCCCCTACATTCAAGTCCAAATCAATAATATATACCACAAACAGCAAGGGACCCAACACTGAGCCCTGTGGCACACCATTGGAAACGGATTTCCATTCGCAAAGACATCCATTGATTTTTACCCTTGGTTTCCTGTTACTGAGCCAATTTTGGATCCAATTCGCCACATTTCTCTGTATCTCATGGGCTTTTACCTTTCTGACCAATCTGCCATGTGGGACCTTGTCAAATGCCTTACTAAAATCCATGTAGACAACATCCACTGCACTACCCTCATCAATCCTCCTTGTCACTTCCTCAAAGAATTCAATTAGATTTGTAAGGCTTGACCTTCCCTGAACAAATCCATGCTGACTATCCCTGATTAAACCATGCCTTTCCAAGTGACAGTTTATCCTATCTCTCAGTATTAATTCTAATAGTTTGCCCACCACCGAGGTAAGACTGACCGGCCTATAATTGTTCGGTCTTTCCCTCTTACCCTTTTTAAACAATGGTACTACTTTTGCAGTCTTCCAGTCCTCCGGTACCTCCCCTGTATCTAGTGAGGATTGGAAAATGATCCTCAGAGCATCCGCTATTTCCTCCCTGGCTTCCTTCAATAGCCTCGGAAACAATCCATCCGGCCCTGGTGACTTATCAACTTTCAAGGATTCCAGTCCCTCTAGTATTTCCTCTCTCGTTATGTTTACCTTATCCAATATTTCACACCTCTCCTCTTTAACTACTACGTCCAGATCATCCCTTTCCTTTGTGAATACAGAGTCAAAATATTCATTTAAAACCCTACCCACATCCTCTGCTTCTACACACAAGTTACCCTTATCATCCCTGACAGGTCCCACCTTTTCCTTAGCTATTCTCTTGTTCTTACAAGTGATCAATCACGTTTGTAACGTGTGAATCAGTAAGAGATCTTCATAGCAGTCTGCCTCAGTCCTGCTCCCTCAATGTTTCACATTGGTCAGTGCCCTTGCCTGTAGATGCAGTCTGCTGATGCTAGCAGAAGTTGTTCAAAGACTTGGTTTTAAACTTGCCCATTATACAATGTTAGATCAGTCACAGTACCGGCAACTACTGCAGAAGTGGCAGCAGGAGGGCTTGAACCAGGCATATTCCTGAACCAGAAAACCATAACCGCGGCAGCTGGCCATTGGTCAAGACCAACTCGTGCGTAATCACATTTTTCTTCAGTGCAATGATTCAGCTCTGTTTGTTACTATCAATGAGGCATTAACTCTTACATTACGGTAATTCAGGGAAACTTCTCTTTCCATGGGACAAGCACTTCGGCAATTTGTCACGACTCACACCCTGGGCACAATTCTAATACTACAGCAACGGAACTACTCAAAACATCTGGAATGACCTTATTATTGCAAATTTTAACTCTCAACTACTGAAACATACAATTTTACATGAATACCAAAAAGTTTAAATGCTTCTCCAGCACTTTCCCCCTTTTCTCTTTCACTCCTTTTTACTGCAAGTTTTAATATTAATATAAAGGAAAGGTGAAGTAAAGTTTTTTTTAAAAAACTTTTTCTCCCAACATCCATTTAGGAAGCGGGAACAACTTTAAAAAAAAACTTCAAAAAAATGAGTTCCAAAGGCCTTTGTTTGCCAGTCAAACAGTGAAGACCTGACAACTTGGGTGTAAATTTCAAAGTTTGCAGATGACACAAAGCTTAGAAACGTAGTAAACAATGTGGAGGACACAGACAGACTGGTGAAATGGGCAGACACATGGCAGATGAAATTTAACGCAGAGAAGTGTGAAGTGATACATTTTGGTAGGAAGAATGAGGAGAGGCAAAATAAACTAAATGGTATAATTTTAAAGGGAGTGCTGGAACAGAGAGACCGGGAGGTGTTTGTACACAAGGAGGCAGGACAAGTTGAGGAGGCTGTTAAAAAAGCACACGGGATCTTGGGCATACAGTACAGAAGCAAGGAAGTTATACTAAATCTTTATAAATCACTGGTTAGGCCGCAGCTGGAGTATTGTGCCCAATTCTGGGCACCACACTTTAGAAAGGGCGTCAAGGCCTTGGAGAGGGTGCAGAGGAGATTCATTCGAATGGTACCAGGGATGCAGAACTTCAGTTAACTGGAGAAGCTGGGATATTTCTCCTTAGAGCAGAGTAGGTTAAGGGGAGATTTAATAGAGGAAATCAAAATGATGAGGTGTTTTGACAGAGCAGAGAAGGAGAAACTGTTTCCACTGGCAGGAGGCTCGGTAACCAAAACACACAGTTTTAAAATAATTGGCAAAAAAGCCAGGAGGACTTGAGGAAACTTTTTTTTTTAACGCAGCGAGTTGTTATGATCTGGAATGCACTGCCTGAAAGAGTGGTGGAAGCAGATTCAATAATAACTTTGAAAAGAGAATTGGATAAATACGTAAAAAGGGGAAAACTGCAGGGCTTTAGGGAAAGAGCAGGGGGAGTGGGACTAATTGAATAGCTCTTTCAAAGAGCCAGCACAGGCATGATGGGTCGAATGGCCTCCTTCTGTGCTGTATGATTCTATGACATGGCCCTGTGACAGAAGCTACCCTGTCAATCCTCGATATGCTTGTCCCACATGAAACAGGAAATAGAATCACAGAATCATAGAAAGGTTACAGCACGGAAGGAGGCCATTCGGCCCATTGAGTTCACGCCGGCTCCATGCACGACCAATCCAGCTATTCCCACTCCCCCACCCTATCCCAGTAGCCCTGCACATTTTTTCATTTCAAGTACTTATCCAGTTCCCTTTTGAAGGCCATGATTGAATCTGCCTCCACCACCCCCTCGGGCAGTGCATTCCAGATCCTAACCACTCGCTGTGTAAAAATGTTTTTCCTCATGTCACCTTTGGTTCTTTTGTCAATCACCTTAAATCTATGCCCTCTGGTTCTTGATCCTTCTGCAATGGGAACAGTTTCTCTCTATCCACTCTGTCTAGACCCTTCATGATTTTGAATACCTCGATCAAATCTCCTTTCAACCTTCTCTGTTTCAAGGAGAACAATCCCAGCTTCTCCAGTCTATCCACGTAATTTAAGTCCCTCATCCCTGGAATCATTCTAGTAAATCTCCTCTGCACCCTCTCTAAGGCCTTCACATCCTTCCTAAAGTGCGGTGCCCAGAACTGGACACAATACTCCAGTTGTGGTCGATCCAGTGTTTTATAAAGGTTCATCATGACTTCCATACTTTTGTACTCTATGCCTCTATTTATAAAGCCCAGGATCCCGTATGCTTTATTAACCGCGTTCTCAATCTGCCCTGCCACGTTCAACGATTTGTGCACATATACCCCCAGATCTCTCTGTTCCTGTACCCCTTTTAGAATTGTACCCTCTAGTTTATATTGCCTCTCCTCATTTTTCCTACTGAAATGCATCACCTCGCATTTTTCCGCATTAAACTTCATCTGCCACATGTCCGCCCATGCCACCAGCCTGTCTATATCCTCTTGAAGTCCATCACTATCCGCCTCACTGTTTACTACCCTTCCAAGTTTTGTGTCATCTGCAAATTTTGAAATTGTGCCCTGTACACCCAAGTCCAAGTCATTAATATATATCAAGAAAAGCAGTGGTCCCAGCACCGACCCCTGGGGAACACCACTGTACATCTCCCTCCAGTCCGAAAAACAACCGCTCACCACTTCTCTCTGTTTCCTGTCATTTAGCCAATTCTGCATCCATTTTGCTATTGCCCCCTTTATTCCACAATCTTAATAGCAAGCCTTCCACGTGGCACTTTATCAAAGGCTTTTTAAAAGTCCATATACACATCAACTGCAATGCCCTCATCTACCCTCGCTGTTACCTCACCGAAAAACTCTATCAGGTTAGTTAAATACGATTTGCCTTTAACAAATCCGAGCTGGCTTTCCCTGATCAATCCACACTCGTCCAAGTGACTGTTAATTCTGTCCTGGATTATCGTTTCTAAAAGTTTCCCCACCACCGAGGTTAAACTGACTGGCCTTTAGTTGCTGGGTTAATCCTTACACACTTTTTTTTTTAAGCAGGTGATCTGCAGTGCACAAAGGGTTAATTCGGCCACCCGCTGAGAATTGTGGGTAAACGCACTGCCTGCTTACATTAGATCAGAATGTTTCCTCCAGCATTAGGAGACGGATATAGGACTTTATAGAGAGGGGGCGCTGATAAATTATGTTTGGATCCGTCATTTAGCCCAAAGGTAGGCGAGAGAGTGATTTATTCTGCACGTGGCAGCATTATCTCCATGGGATCATACTCCTATTTTGGAGTTGGTATCACAATTGAAACACACACGTAAAATGGGAAAATAAAAACGCTTCACACTGATGTCACCTCATTCCGAGCACTGATACACAGTTTGCGTGAAAAGAATGTCTAAGTCTACTCTGCTGAACGACAGTGACCAGTTTCATGGTCCAGTCCCCACCTCCCCACCACTTAAAACGTCCACCTTTAAAACGGGCAGTCTCTTATATCGGCCAAAAAGCGAAAACCATTAACAATTTGCATTAATGTCAATTTCAAAGTTGCCGGTTGTAGCGTCTTTAGTGCTCCGTCACCAAGTGAACAGATTCATCTCTCTGCTGCATGTGGGATCTTGCTGTGTGCAAAGCGGCTGCCGTATTTGCCTGCATAACAATAGTCACAGCACCATGAAAGTTGCCGGAATGTTGGAAAAACACAACTGGGTCTCCAATGTTCTTCAGGGAATCTGGAACCCTCTCCCCAATCTGGCCTACATGTGACTCCAGTCCCACGCTAAGGGGATTGACTCACTGCTGTCAAGGCAATAAGGGATGGGCAATAATTACTGTCTTGCAAGCATCACCCACATCCCCAGAACTAATAATAGAGAAAAAAAAAACAGTAATTTAGTGACTGTGAATTGCCTCACACAAAGTGCAATGTGAATGCAACAACAACTTGCATTTCTATAGCACCTTTAATGTAGTAAAACTTCCCAAGGTGCTTCACAGGAGCGTTATTAGACAAAATCTGACACCGAGCCACATAAGGAGATATTAGGACAGGTGACCAAAAGCTTGGTCAAAGAGGTAGGTTTGAAGGAGTGTCTTAAAAATTTCTCTTCACCTCCCCTCTGATTATTTTACCAATTACCTTAAATCTGTCCCCTCTGGTTACCCATCCTTCTGTCAGTGGAAACAGTTTCACCTTATTTATTCTTCAAAAGCCATTCATATTTTTGAACACTTCTATTAAATCTCCAATTAATCTTCTCTGCTCTAAGGAGAACAATCCCAGCTTCTCCAGGCTCTCCATATTGGTTTCACTGCTTAATCCTTCATTGGCAGAGAGATAGGAGGGGGGGGGTGTGGGGGGGTGGGGGGGTGGGGAGGGAAGAAAGTGAAGAAGCTTTGGACGAGAACTGAGCTGTCACAGTAAGATTCAGGAACAGTGCTCAGCAGGGAAAAAAATATCACGGCCTCGAGCTGGTCCAAAAAATTGAAGGTACATCGTTCATACCAAGAATTAATAAACCGCTGAGCACCATTTAGAGGTGATTAAATGGAAACGAAATAGTCAGCTATATAACGAAAGGAGCAACCTCACAACTACGTTTTGCTTCCATGCTTGTAATTAATAACTAGGAGCGTCTGGATTAGACACTGGTCTTTCACCTCTGTGCCATGGATTCAAATGGAGTCCAGACTGAAGATCGTCTGTCAGTTGCCTGTGAGGTGGGTCTTACTCCCGTTCTTAGCAGACATGGGCCCACAGTACAAAACCCCACCCATCACTAAAGTTGCAATTTATCTCAGAGAAGCCACGGGGTGCCTGGTGTGGGAGATGAATAGTAGCCATGAAGCAGAGAAGAGGGAGCTTTACTATATCCCGTGCTTTCTCCTTCGTCACCTGACGAAGGAGAAAGCCTCCGAAAGCTTGTGATTTTTCAAATAAAACAGTTGGACTATAACCTGGTGTTGTAAGATTCCTTGCTTGAAATGTGAAAGTGTCCCATTCCCCAGTGCAAACATTCCTCATCTTGAAGTTCACACCTTCACAAAAGAAGCTAACATGGCATTAAGTACAAGAAACATCTCAAATCAAAATAAATGTGCTTAACTCTGTAGCAATGAACAAAAATACAGTGTTACCAAACAGGCAGTCACACATTACCTCTGCTATGGTGATGAAGTCTGGGTAGAAGGTATGAAGCAGATGGTTTGACAGTATCAGATAGACCAAGGAATCCTCATTAACCTGAAGCCCAAAATATTCACTGTAATCTCCAGAAAAACTGACACCTGCAGAAAGACGGAAATTGTGGGACAGATGTTTTTAAAAAGGTGTTACACAGCCCAGTGCTCCAGTACGTGACTGAAACATAGATTCTACTACAAAAGACGTCCTTCACCTCATTTTTTTTTCCGGTATAAAAAGATGTCCCCCATTCAATTCTCAGTCTGTGCTGTAATTGATGATCTGAGTCAAGTAGCAATTGAGAATTTGGCTGGCAGCTTGGCTCTTTGCACATTTTGCCCTCTGAGTCACACGGGGTTGATACCCCACTACGAGAGCTGAGCACATAGTCTAATCCGATGTTTCAGTACAGTGAGGGCTGAGATGATCAAGGTGTTTAAAAACGTTAAAAGGATTCGATAGGGTAGACACAGAGAAACTAATTCCTCCGGTGGGGGAATCAAGAGCAAGGGGGCATAACCTTAAAATTAGAGCTTGGCCTTTCTGGGATGAAATCAGGAAGTACTTTTTCACAGAAAGGGTGGTAGAAATCTAGAACTCTCTCCCAGAGATGGCTGTGGATGCTGGGGGTTAATTGGAGTTTTCAAGAATGAGATCTATAGATTTTTTTGTTAGATGAGTCCTCAGCTGGAATTTTGCCTCCAATCCTGGGTTGAAAGGCCTCCCTGACGGTATGCCTTTTGTGTGCAGCACCCCCAGCTAATGCAGCAGAGACCTGGTACCTGATGGCTTCATACTGCAAGGGTAGAAGCCCTTAACCCAAACAGCCAACTCCACTTGTCTGATTCCTCGGTAGTTTGGCGACTCTTCAGCGACGAGTTACCGCCAAAGATACTGGAAATGAACAAATAAAAAGCTACCCTCTGCACTACAAAGGTCAGGTTCTGCACAGAATTAGATTCTAAAGGAAAGAAAGACTTGTATTTTTATAGCACCTTTCATGACCTCAGGACGTCCCAAAGCACTTTACAGCCAATTAAGTACTTTTTGAGGTGCCATCGTAATGTAGGAAATATGACAGCCAATCTGCGTCCAGCAAGATCCCACAAACAGCAATGTGATAAATGAACAGATAATTTGTTTTGTTTTTTTTGAGTGATGTTAATTGAGGGATAAATATTGGCCCAGGACACCTGGGAGAACTCCCCTGCTCTGCTTCGAAATAATGCCGTGAGATCTCTGACATCCACCCGAAGGGGTAGACGGGGGCCTTGGTTTAATGTCCCATCTGATAGATGGCACTCTTACAGTGCAGCACTCCCTCAGAGGCGAGAGTGCTACCACTGAGCCACGACCGACACCGTAATCTGATAATACTAAACAGCAGAACGTGGCAACTAAAGAAAAGAAAGCTTTTAAAATAACAGTACTTTTTGAAAAGTTTATTTTTTAAACTTTAAAATCGATGATGCCTACCCGTGCCATGGTGGTGATATACCATGGACGTCACTCCATCAAACCGAAAGCCGTCGAAATAATACTCCTCCACCCACCAGCGCAGATTGGACAGCAGGAATCGCAGTACTTCCCAGCTGAAAATACAGCACGTAACACGAATTACACAGCGGGTTACACTCCAGAATGGACCTGGCCTCCAGACTCAACTATTCCAATGCTCTCCTGGCCGGCCTCCGACCTTCAACCCTCCATAAACTTCAGCTCATCCAAAACTCTACTGCCCGTATCCTAACTCGCACCAAGTCATCCCTCACCCCCTGTGCTCGCTGACCCACATTGGCTCGCGGTCCAGGAATGTCTTCATTTTAAAATCCTCATCCTTGTTTTCAAATCCCTCCATGGCCTCGCACCTCTCCCAGCCTCTAACCTCCTGGCCCTCAATACAACCCTCCGAGATCTCTGCGCTCCTCCAACTCTGGCTTCTTGCACATCCCCGATTTTAATCACTCCACCACTGGCGGCCGTGCCTTCAGCTGCCTGGGCCCTAAGCTCTGGAATTCCCTCCCTAAACCTCTCCGCCTCTTACCCCTCCTTAAAACCTATCTCTTGATCACCTGTCTCAATATCTCCTTATGTGGCTTGGTGTCAAATTTTGTTTGATAACGCTCCTGTGAAGTGCCTTGGGATGTTTTGCTACGTTAATGGCGCTATATAAATGCAGTTTGTTGTTGTACCATTGTCATATTACCAGACTGCCTAAATGGAGCACCTTAGACTGGAGATTAGAAAACACATTTTTCTACAAATGAGTCAGTATATGGAACAGATTGCCATCAAAAGCAATTTGTGCTGTATTGATTTAATTCTTTCAAAAAAAAGAGCTTAATTATTATCTGATAGTAAATGGGATTAAATTTTATATAGATACATATAAAGAAAGAAGCCTGCATTTCTATAGTGCTTTTCACAACCTCAGGACGTCCCAAAGCGCTTTACAGCCAATGGATTACTTTTTGGAAGTCCGCGAGCAAATGGGAGCGGTAGTTAAAGCCTGAAGCTGATATATTGTCAGCGTTAAGGCCAGAAGGCCTTTTCCCCACGATTCACTTCTGATGCCCTTCGCTTGAGTGGTGCCCACTTTCCCCAACTGCTCCCAGAAATATTTGATCATCTCGGTTTATAGTGTCAGCTGTGGCTCATTGGGTGGCACTCTCGCCTCTGATGCAGAAGGCCGTGGGTTCCGGACCCACTCGAGAGGCTTGAGTGCAAAATTTAGCCCAACACTCTCAGTCCTGTACTGAGGGAGTGCTGCACTGTCTGAGGTGCCGTCATTCGGATGAGACGTTAAACCAGGGTCCCATATGCCCTCTCAGGTAGACATAAAAGATCCCATTGCACTATTCATAGAAGAGCAGGGGAGTTCTCCATGGTGTCCTGGTCAATATTTATCTCTCAATCAGCATCACTAAAACAAATGATCTGGTCATTTATCTCATTACTGTTTGTGGGACCTTACTGTGCGCAAATTGGCTGCCGCGTGTCCTACATTACAAAAAGTAATCCATTGGCTGTAAAGCGCTTTGGGACGTCCTGAGATTGTGAAAAGCACTATAGAAATGCAGGCTTCTTTCTTTATATGTATCTATATAAACTTTAATCCCATTTACTATCAGATACTATCAGCTCTTTTTTTGAAAGAATTAAATCAATACAGCACAAATTGCTTTTGCTGGCAATCTGTTCCATATACTGACTCATTTGTAGAAAAATGTGTCTTCTAATCTCCAGTCTAAAGGATCAGAGGTGTTCCATTTAGGCAGTCTGGTAATATGACAATGGCACAACAACAAACTGGAGGTTCTCTGTTTTGCCAGGTTTCCCACACTTGCCTCACCCTCTGCTTTACCCATTCATACGTCTTCTGGGTCTCGTATATATCTTTTATTCCTCTAATTTCTTTCATTATTGCCTCCTTTTGTCTTGCACCATTATCACTTCTTGTCATTTAATCATCTCCTGTCCATCACTTATGAAACTCATAAGTTTCTGGCAAATTTATATAATTAAAGAACCTGAATAATGGGGGAGAAAAAAAATTATTTGAACACAATGGGCTATCTTCCTATTGTAAAAATGTCAGGGATAATCCTCCACTCCTCCTTGTATTCTAATCCTCACTTGCACACAGGCTGTAGGTTGGAAAGGGAGCCCTGAAATAAATGGCAAAGTATTCTCAATCAGCTTTTACATCTGCATGAATATATTGGGTTTGTGACAGTGCCATAAACAGAGCACAGGACTGTTGTCGATTGCTAGTCAAAGAAAAATTCAAATCAATAACCATCTCTTAATCTTCAGTAACTCCATTTAAAACCCATTGAATTTTTACAAGATTTTTGTGCTGGCAACGAAAGGAGTTAGGAAACGTGTGCTTTGTTACACTGATTTGTTTCAATTCATTGAGTTAAAAGTCTGTGACAAGACATTTTTTGAGTAACCGCTCATTGCTAACAGCACAGATCCTCGGAACCTGTAAGAAATACGATTTCTAGACCAAATCATAGTCATGTATCCTATCCTGCAAAGCTTCAGACACTTGGCTAAAAAGCAAAGCGCAGGCCTTGCGCCTGTGAGAATACAAAGGGAGCCAGCATTCCGCAGGAAACGATACGCCCGACATCAGGCCATCGGGCAAAGTGATTGGGAGTATTGCAGAGACAATATAAGTGTGAAACAGACACACTGAAGATAACAAAACATCCCAAGGCATAAGTAAAGACTCGGGACCTGGACACAGACTAATTCTGTTATGTTAATCATAGGAGGTTTGTTCAGGTAATTAGGTAACCTTCGTGATTGGCATATACAGAGTGAGACATCTTAAATGTCTGCATTCGAACAATCGAAATAACAGAAAGGTAAGGGCACATCCCTCCCCCATAAGATAGATAGAACGGATAACAATTAACACCATAGATTGGATAAAGATGTCTGGAATAATGGGCACCCGAGTGGGGGGGGGGGGGGGGGGGGGAGGTGTCACGGGACAGATGACATCATGGGACTAATTTGGTTAAGCTACCAGAAGCAAATATACTTCAAAAAGATATATAAACTGGGACACTGTCCCACTCCAGTTCGATGATGTGGAGATGCCGGTGATGGACTGGGGTAGACAAATGTAAGGAATCTTACAACACCAGGTTATAGTCCAACAGTTTTATTTTAAAATCACAAGCTTTCGGAGATTATCGCCTTCGTCAGGTGAGTGAGTGTTCTCACCTGACGAAGGAGATAGTCTCCGAAAGCTTGTGATTTTAAAATAAAATTGTTGGACTATAACCTGGTGTTGTAAGATTCCTTACATTACTCCAGTTCGAAGCAGCTTCCCGTGACGGCGGAGGCCCACACACCCTGTAAACCAGGCCTGACCAGCTTGAAACTTCTCAGGGACAAGTTGTACCATCCTTGTTTATTTGATGTAACTATTAGAACATTGTTATATAAATACTTGTTATTTGGTCTCACCGCATTAGAACGTTGTTCTGGTGTCTATAATAAAGCTTGCATGTTCGGTCACACTCGGGCCTGAATCATTGTGGAAGTTATTATTAAGAAGGATTAACAACACTTGATAGTATTAATAGTAGCATATTTACAACTAGATGGCACGACCGAGCTCAGTACCAAATGGTGCAGGCCAGCAGATCTACTGTCTGTGCTGGGTCAGCTAATCACAGCAACTGGCCTTTTCATCCCTGGGAACTGGAGTTAAAAAACAGGCCATTCCTGATCATTGCTCCTGCTGGAAGGTGCAATGTAAAGAAAGAAAGACTTGCATTTGTATAGTGCCTTTCACGGCCTCAGGACGTCCCAAAGCACTTTACAGCCAACGAAGTATTTTTTAATTGTAGTCACTGTTGTAATGTAGAAAACAGCAATTTGTAAACAGCAAAGTCCCACAAACAGCAAAGGGATAATGACCAGATAATCTGATCTTAGTGATACTGGTTGAGGGATAAATATTGGCCCAGAACACCAGGGAGAACTACCCTATCCTTTGAAATAGTGGCTGTGGGATCTTTTACATCCACCCGAGAGGGCAGGCGGGGCCTCGGTTTAACGTCTCATCCGAAAGATGGCACCTCCGGCAGTGCAGCACTCCCTCAGTACTGTACTGGGAGTATCAGCCTGGATTATGGATTCAAGTCTCTGGAGTAGGGGCTCGAACTCACGACCTTCTGAACCGGAGGCGAGAGTGCTGCCCACTGAGCCACAGCTGACACCAAGGGGCTGGCACAGATTCAAACAGGAGATGGACAACGATTTGGAGCTGGAACTCTGGTAAATGTTTCTACAAATTTCTTCACTCAGAGGGTGGTGAACCTGTGGAATTCTCTACCACAGAAGGCAGTGGCGGCCAAGTCATTAGATGTATTCAAGGAGATAGATATGTTTCTTAATGCTAAAGGGATCAAGGGATATGGGAAATGGGAAAAAAGCGGGAACAGGGTACTGAGTTAGACGATCAGCCATGATCATTTTGAATGGCGGAGCAGGCCCGAAGGGGCCGAATGGCCTACTCTTGCTCCTATTTTCTATGTTTCTATCCCTTGCATTGCCCAGTGATGGAGAGGTGAGTTATAGCGTCCCTTCTGCTGTGCCAGCAGTGATCATCTGACTCTGGAGGCTCATGATTGAATCGGAGGCTCTCTCTGGGTTGGTGCTGCACCAGTGCCTTTACCCGGCAGGCCATCGGAGGACATTTCCATTACCCCATCATGGAAACTGCTTCTCGTTGGAGGCTGACCTGGGACTCTGCAATTTCAGCATGTCGTGATGCACTCTGTAGCTACTCCAATCTGCAGTGTCAGTTCAAAAGATAAGTAGCCATGTGTTTCCAGTTAAATATGGTTTTTATTATCTCAAGATAGCCACAAACACTGCACTTTTCCAATCTCTGGTGACTTTTAAAAGGGTTCCTTTTTCATAATTTAGCAGCACCTGTCATTTTTGAGGAGGAAGGAGGCCAATTAGCTCCCAACACCGATACCTTTTCAACATTTCAAGCAAAAAAAAGATACCGAGTTTCACAACAGAAAGAAAAACGTATCCCTCGCTCCACCGGATTTCAAAGTCTCAAAACATTAACAGATTCATCAAAAACAACAGGAAAATCAATAACCTTTACACCATAAACACGACCCTGTTCTGACCTACCTATTATGAGGAAATGTGTTTTTTGTTCAGATTGCTCCCCTTTCCCTCCTGAACAGGATGATTTATGTTAGGGAGAAGGAGGCAGCAGGAGAAACGGCCGTTCCTCACATACTAGGCTGGACGGAGAGTGTCAGTAGGCATCCTGACTGTGGAGGGCACCAGAGTTAAGGAGATCACAGGAAGGACGCAACAACTTGCATTTATATCGCGCCTTTAACGTAGTAAAAACGTCCCAAGGCGCTTCACAGGAGAGTTATCAGACAGGATTTGACACTGAGACACAAAGAGATATTAGGAGAGGTGACCAAATATGCTTGGTCAAAGAAGTAGATTTTAAGGAGCATCTTGAAGGAGGAGAGCAAAGCAGAGAGGTTTGGAGGGGAATTCTAGAGATTAGGGCCTAGGCAGCTGAAGGCACGGCCGCCAATGGTAGAGCGAAGAAAATCGAAGATGTGCAAGAGGCCAGAACTGGAGGAGCGCAGAGATCTCGGAGGGTTGTAGGGCTGGAGGAGGTTACAGAGATAGGGAAGGGGCAAGACCATGGAGGGATTTGAACATGAGGACAAGACTTTTAAAATTCAAGGCGTTCTCGGACCAGGAGCCAGTGTAGGTCAGCAAGCACAGGGTGATGGAAGAACGGGACTTGGTGCGAGTTAGGATACATACACACACATCTCAAAAGTAAAAAGAAGCAGGGCCTCTGGCTGTAGCACCAGCACTGACCTGGCTGAGGTCGACTGACTCAGCAGGTACCAAGGACTGAAAGTGGGACCTTCACGTTCTGTGCAGCCCAAAACAGGATTCAGCACTGTACCTTTCTAAACAAGTTAGACATCACATGGTCTACAACCACAGCTCTCGAGTTTCCTCTCAGATCTCTCCAAGCTGTCTTGTTGCTAAGGCTCGGTCTTCGCTATCACGCTGTTCCCTTCATTATATGTTTTTTTGCTGATCCTCTTTTGCTGATGATTCTGACAAATTTCTTCAACTTCTTTCTACTCATCCAAAACTCTGCTGCCCATATGCTAACTCGCACCAAGTCCCGTTCACCCATCACCCCGTGCTCACTGACCTACATTGGCTCCTGATCCGGGAACCCCGATTTTAAACATAAGAAAATAGGAGCAGGAGTAGGTCGCCCGGCCCTTCTAGCCTGCTCCGCCATTCAATCAGATCATGGCTGATCTTCTACCTCATTTCCCTGCACCATCCCCATATCCCTTGATGCCTTTAATGTCTAGAAATCTATCGATCTCTGTTTTGAATGTACTCAGTGACTGAGCCTCCACAAGTCTCTGGGGTAGAGAGTTCCAAAGATTCACCACCTTCTGAGTGAAGAAATGTCTCCTCATCTCAGTCCTAAATGGCCTACACCCTTTATTCTGAGGCTGTGACCCCTGGTTCTAGATTCCCCAGTCAGTGGAAACATCCTCCTTGCATCTACCCTGTTGAGCCCTGTAAGAATTTTGTATGTTTCAATGAGATCACCTCTCAATTCTACTAAACTCTAGAGAACACAGGCCTAGTCTACTCAATCTCTCCTCATACGACAATCCCGCCATCCCAGGAAACAGTCTGGTGAACCTTAAAATTCTCATCCTTATTTTCAAATCCCTCCATGGCCTCTCCCCTCCCTATCTCTGTAACCTCCTCCACCCCTACAACCCTCCGAGATCTCTGCGCTCCTCCAATTCTGGCCTCTTGCGCATCCCCGATTTTAATCGCTCCAACGTTGGAGTCAGTGCCTTCAGCTGCCTAGGCCCTAAGCTCTGGAATTCCCTCCCTAAACCCCTCCGCCTCTCTACCCCTCTCTTCTCCTTTAAGATGGTCCTTAAAATCTACCTCTTTGTCCAAGCTGTTGTTCATCTGTCCTAATATCTCTACGTGGCTCAGTGTCAAATTCTGTGCGATTTCGCTCCTGTGAAGCGCCTTGGGACGTTTTACTATGTTAAAGGTGCAAAATAAATGCAAGTTGTTGTTGTTCTTTCAGAGCACGACCTCAGTGCATGAAACCCAAGTTCCTCTTCCAATGCAATGACCGAATCACTTCTTCAAAGACCAAATTCTTCATGTCATGCTCAACCTCTTAGCTTTGACGTCTCCAACCTTTATTTTCATCCACTGAGATTCTTGGCCTCACTGTTGCCTCTGACACTGGCGAGGTTCTCCAACTGCTCAATCTGGTTAAGATGTGGAGATGCCGGTGATGGACTGGAGTGGACAAATGTAAGGAATCTTACAACACCAGGTTATAGTCCAACAATTTTATTTTAAAATCACAAGCTTTCGGAGATTATCCCCTTCGTCAGATGAATGAGTAAAAGGTTCTCAAATCGCATATCTTATATTAGGCTGGGACACCATCACACCAATCAAAAGGTGTCATTGGTGTTCAAACAGGCCAGTCACGGAGAACAGTACGTCCCAGTACACTGAATATACATTGTTACAATTACACAGACAGAGAGAAAGAGACCCAAATGGCAGAGAGAGTATTAAAAACAGATAACTTTTTTTTCCCCCCCCTTTTGCTGGTGGGGTTAGGTGTAGCGTGACATGAACCCAAGATCCCGGTTGAGGCCGTCCTCATGGGTGCGGAACTAGGCTATCAACTTCTTGATAGTCAAGTTCCGCACCCATGAGGACGGCCTCAACCGGGATCTTGGGTTCATGTCACGCTACACGTAACCCCACCAGCAAAAGGGGGGGGGGAAAAAAGTTATCTGTTTTTAATACTCTCTCTCTCTGCCATTTGGGCCTCTTTCTCTGTGTCTGTGTAATTGACACAATGTATATTCAGTGTACTGGGACGTACTGTTCTCCGTGACTGACCTGTTTGAACACCAACGACACCTTTTGATTGGTGTGATGTCGTCCCAGCCTAATATAAGATATGCGATTTGAGAACCTTTCACTCATTCATCTGACGAAGGGGATAATCTCCGAAAGCTTGTGATTTTAAAATAAAATTGTTGGACTATAACCTGGTGTTGTAAGATTCCTTACATTTGTCCACCCCAGTCCATCACCGGCATTCGGACCCTAAAGTAATTTTAACGTCCAGTCGCGTGACTCTCACTGAGTGAAGGACCTATCAAAAAAAGCTGGCAGTGGGCAGGATCGGGGACAAAAGAGAACCAAGAAAGGGGGAAAGTTTTTTTTAAAAACTTTTTATGGTTTCCTTGTGGGCCAGCAGAAGCGGGAGTGGTCTTCCGGGACCCACAAAGAAACCTTGGGCCTCTTCTCCCCCAGCCCTCGACCGCTTTCACCACCCCCCCCCACCCCGAGATCCACTTAACCAAACTGCCAAGCTCCATTCCCTCGAGTACCCGGCGGTAATCTCCTGACGCCCAAAATCCCTCCCCCCTCCGGCCGGCCAAGCAGTCAATCCGACCGGGTTCGGGAGAGAGCTTCATTTCAAAACGTGGAAATGACGCCCAGGAGTTAAAACGGCCCTGGTCTTACGTCAGCGCGGCCAAGTGAGCTTGACACGCACCCCAGTTCCCACCCCCAAGTCACACTCGCGCCCCAAAGTTATAATCGGGGCTCAAGTCTCCAGAGGTTATGTTCATGCTTATGGACAGCACACTGGTCAGACCACACACTTGGAGCAGTACGTTCAAATCTGATCACCAAACCACATAAAAAATGTAAAGCATTTGGAAAGAACACACAGGGAAGAGGAATACAGCAAACAGTGAGAGGCAGGAGGAAATACTGGAGTACTTTAAGTTCAACAGTCCAGAGAAAAGGCGGTTAAATATATTATTAAATGGTATGAATTGATAGAGAAGGGGCTGCTGCTCGACTTCTGGCTCCACTGCAGTCCCACGCTCCTGATCTTTGGCCACTCGTGGCAGGGGAGGGGGGGGGCAAATCGGAGGACCTCCTCATGGGTCAGCTCCTGGGCTTGGTCAATATGGCCATCTACAGGTCCAGGATGGACGTGGCCCGTGGGGGCGGTCGCTCCGACCGTCTGCCTCTCTTCCGTGGTCTTGTCCGTGCCCGGCAGGCCCTGCAGAAGGAGCACGCGGTGTCTGCCGGTACACTTGGGACCTTCCGTAACCAGTGGGCCCCGCAGGGACTGAGGTGTGCACTGGACATTGGGAATAACATCATTATTTGGTTATTTTAAAAAAGGTAAACCAGGGAAATAGAAACATATTACGTTGCTACTTTGCTCCTCCTTCTTTCTTCCTCTCCCTTTCACACTTCACCTTCCTGTTTTATCTCTGCAACATTCTAATCGTTTCCCGCACTCTGGGGAAAAGCCGGTCACTTGACAGAGTGCAGGCTGGCAGGAGAGAAGCAGCAGTGGTTGCAGAGAGGCAGAAGAGGCCTGGAGCAGACAGAAGACGGGTAAGGGGGGTGGCCCGCAGAGGGTGAGAAGGCAGGCAACGGGGCAACCTCAAGCGTCAGAGAGAACACTGCACAAACGAGGCTTCAGACGCACTCGACTGGCAGGCGGGCACTCCCGTATGACCAATCACCCTCACAGATTCAGCCCGATGCCCTTGCTCAGCAGTCAAAGGAAAAAAGAATCTCAAAAAAAAAATTCAAACAAAGTGATTCTGATTTCACTGCCTTCTGGCAAAACTTTCAAAAAAAAATCCATCTAAAAGAGCCCTTGGAGAATTAATTAGCGAGAGTTACAAAGAATTTGTTGAGCTTCAACAGCAGGATGCTGTCTAAAAAAATCTTAACAGACCTTAGTCAGCTTGGATATATATTAGATAAATCGAGAGAAGGGGAGAAAAGGGAAAAAAAAAATCAACACTAATGGGCTGAGTAAGACATTTTCAAAACCACTTACTTTGAATAGTTAAAAAGCCTGCTGTCCCACAGGCTGTGAATTCCACGGGGTCCTGAGTGGAAGAAGCAGGAATCAGTCCCGTCAAACTGGTTCAGCCCATCCTCTGTGTTTTTCGATGCGTGACTGTGTACAATGTCAAGCAACACCACCAGACCCATCGAGTGGGCAGTGTCGACCAGCTCCTTCAGATCATCAGGAGTCCCGTAGCGACTGCACACACACAAACAAACCACAATGGAGCATGTTAAGTTTCCTCTTTCCTTGTTTTCTCTTTGTGGTTTTCTTTTAAAAAGTGGCTGATCTTTATTGCTCTCTGGGTCTTTACATAAATTTCTTCACAAATGGCCTGTCATTTTTTTTTTGTTTAGTAAAATCAATACACGGGGCTGAGAGCAGAGAAAGAAATGCTCACATTATCCTCGCCTGCAAAGAAGTGATATTTTCACAGCTTCTTAACAACAAACAAACCGTCCCCCCTTTCCACCTCAAGAACAAAAACATTTCAAACACTGATGGGTGCCCACAGGTTGAGCTTCCAATCCCAACCATACCTCTGTGCACAAAGGTCCTAAGCAGAGGGCAGGGGTCACTCCTGACCTGAAGAGAGGGAGAAAAATTCAACCTCTAGTGGATTCTCAACTACACAAAAAAAATCTTCTCCCAGTTGACTCCCTCCTCCTACTCAGTCAACCTTGGCTCAGTTGGCAGAGCTGTTGTCAGTCAGATTATGGGTTCGAGCCCCACTCCAGGATTTGAGCACATAATGTATGGATCCCATGGCGCTATTCGAAGTGTCCTGATCAGAATACTTCCCTCAATCAACAGGGTTACAGAACCAAGGCGGCTAGGTGGAGTTAAGATACAGATCAACCATGATCCAACTGAATGGCAGACCAGGCTCAAGGGGCTGAATGGCCAACTCCTGTTCCTATGTAACACAGATAAACAGGTCATCCATCTCATTGCTGTTGGTGTCATCTTGTGCACAAAATGGCTGCTGCATTTGCCTAAATAACAACAGTTAATGCACTTTTTATCTATACAGTCGTAGCCAGAGAATCACCTGGCTTCTCTTCCCACTCCCGCACCGTTACCTCTGGATTCCCCCAAAGATCTATCCTTGGCCCCCTCTTATTTCTCATCTACATGCCACCCCTTGGCGTCATCATCCGAAAATACAACATCAGGTTCCACATGTATGCTGACAACACCCAGCTCTACCTCACCATCACCTCCCTCGACCCTTCCACCGTCTCTGATTTGTCACTCTGCTTGTCCGACTGGATGACTGAAAATTTCCTCCAATTAAATATTGGGAAGACCGAAGCCATTATCTTCGGTCCCCACCACAAACTCCGTTACCTAGCCACCAACTCCATCCCTTTCCCTGGCCACTGTCTGAGGCTGAACCAGACCGTTTGCAACCTTGGTGGCCTATCTGACCCTGAGATGAGCTTCCGACCACATATCCATTCCATCACCAAGACCGCCTACTTCCACCTCCGTAACATCGCCTGTCTCCACCCCTGCCTCAGCTCAACTGCTGCTGAAACTCTCATCCATGCCTTTGTTACCAGTAGATTCCACTATTCCAATGCTCTCCTGGCTGGCCACCCATCTTCCACCCTCCATAAACTCGAGCTCATCCAAAACTCTGCTGCCCATATCCTAGCTCGCACCAAGTCCCGTTCTCCCATCACCCCTGTGCTCGCTGACCTACATTGGCTCCCGGTCCAGGAGCGCCTCGATTTTAAAATTCACATCATTGTTTTCAAATTCCTCCACGGCTTCGCCCCTCCCTATCTCTGTAATCTCCTCCAACCCCACAACCCTCCGAGATCTCTGCGCTCCTCCAATTCTTGCTTCTTGCGCATCCCCGATTTTAATCGCTCCACCATTGACGACCATGCCTTCAGCTGCCTCGGCCCTAAGCTCTGGAATTCCCTCCCTAAACCCCTCCCCCTCTCTACCTCTCTCTCCTCCTTTAAGAAGCTCCTGAAAACCCACCTCTTTGACCAAGCTTTTGGTCACCTGTCCTAATATCTCCTAATGTGCTTGGTGTCAAATTTTATTTGATTATCACTCCTGTGAAGCGTGTTGGGACGTTTTACTATATTAAATGTGCTATATAAATGCAAGTAGTAGTTGATGTAAAAAATAATTTGTTGGCTTGGGCAAGAAAGAGGCTATAGGAAAAGCAAATGTTTTATTATTTCCTCTGCACTTGAAGATAAACTATTTGAAGAGCACTAGCACTTTCTCGCCAAGTATAGTTAACATACTTACCAGTTAACGTACCAGTTGACTATTGGGGAAAAACAAAAGTTGCACAAACCAATAAACTTACATGGTGTGTGATACTTTAAATTAATCTATTCTCTTCCACCAGTACCAGACCTGTAAACCCCACCCAGCAGAACTTTACTGTAAACCACTCAAACACTCTCTGCAGTCACCATTTGGGAAGGACAGAACCTCTAACTGTGCTGTTGGGGGCTTTTCACAGTTCATGTGGACACTACGAAAAATTCACACCTCCACCACTACACTTGACTATAATCCTAGCATTATAATCCTAGTATTTTAAATTTGAACTGGGGCTTGCAATAGTGTAGGGTCTTAACACACCTCTCAAAATCATTGCAAAGTGATTCACAGACAATGAATTACTTTGAAGTGCAATTACTGTCCTCTCTGCCTTTTTGAACAGAGCAGTTTCCCTCAAACAGCAACAAGAAACCCGATGGGCTACTCTGTTTTTGGTGATGTTGGTTGAAGCAGCGATATTGCTCAGGACACTGGGGGAATTGCCTGCTCTGTTTCGAATAGTGCCATGGGATCTTTTAATGCGCCTCACACAAGAGGATAGGGTCCTGGGTTAACATCTCATTAACACCTGTAATACCTTAAAGAGCAGTGCTATCACAAAAGTGTGTTGGGGAAATCTGTTCCTAGATTCGGGGCACAGTTTAGTGATCCGAATCATATCAAAGCATCTTACTTGTGGCATCAGCATGAAAGTTCACCTACTGTTTTTGGCTTTTCTAAGTTCCCAAACTTTAAACGCTATTTCAGGAAGAAAGTGGCTTTTAAAAAGGGAAAACACACTGGTCATACCTTGATGCAGCAAAGAAGCTGGTAACTTGATAACCAAAACTGGCATAGTAGGCATGCTCCATTATAGCCATCAGCTGGATACAGTTATAACCTGCGAAGGAGAAGAAAAACAACATCATGCCCTGTATTTTAAAACTGAATTATTTATACAGCACTGATATAAAGGACTCTTCCTCGGACCACTGCTTGTTGTGGGATGTCCCTTCTCTTCCTATTGAGCTGTCCATCCAAAACAGTGCCTCTCTGCCCTCCGCCAAGGCCAACGGATTGGATGGCAGAATCATAGACTGCTACAGGACAGAAGGAGGCCATTTGGCCATCGCGCCTGCTCTTTGAAAGAGCTGTCCAATTAGTCCCACTCCCCTGGCCTTTCCCCATTGACCTGCAAATTTTACCCCTTCAGGTATTTATCTAATTCCCTTTTGAAATTGGCGACTCTTTCCGGCAACACCATTTTCACAATTGACTCCTGTAGAATCGAATTCCTGCTGCATCTCACTTTAGGTACCTAAAGGAGCCAAGTGCAGCATCACATTTCAAACTCCCTGATCCCCAAAACCTTTAGGGGCGGGATCCTTGCCCCAGACGGAAGAGACATCCACACTAAGAACTTTTAAACCTTGTTTTTGTTTTTTTTTCTATTTTTATACATTTGTATTTCCAGATAATGGTTAAATCTGTTCTTTAAAAAAACTTTCAGCACTACCCTAATTAATTTTTTCACTTCCTTTGAACACTTGCCAGAATTCTCCAGGGGTCCTTCAACAGAGAATAGGAAAAAAAGAAATTTTAAAAAAGTTAATTCAACACTGCAGCAGGAAAAAAGCATTCAACAGAGAGCAATGAAGAACTCTCCTTTCAATGGAGAGTGTACACGGAAACAAAAGACTCAATTTCACTTTTATAATTCAAAACAACATAATATAGTTCAATAATTGGTAGATGCAAATGATTACAATGAAAATAATTTCCTCTTGAGGTTCAAAGGGAAAATAAAGCTCTTGAGCCTGGTTGTTGCAGTTAATGGTCCCTGAACATTGCAAGAAAAATCTTCTCAATCATCGCTATCAGTAATTTTCCATTTTATTCCTCGCAATAATGGAATAGTATTATTCTATTGAAATGGCATTTCAATCTCATTTTAACTCTATCCTAGTAAACATTTCACTTCATTGAGACCAGAATACACACGTTATTGATGGTAGGGAATGGTCTGTAAAATACCCATAATCCACTCGAGCTTCATTCATGTGAATCGGGTATAATGGAGGGATGTCGGGTTGGCAGAATGGGGATAATAGTGTGCCCCAGGAATCTGTACAGGGACCTCTTTTGTTTTGCATGTATATAAAGGTCAGGGGATTGGGGGGTTGGGGGTCACCACCTCCGTCCTCATCATCTTGAAATTGCCCAACACGGCTTTAGACAACCGGCTCCATTTGGTTCCCTGAAACCTCTGCCACGCGTCTCTTGGCCTCCAAGGATCCGCCTCCGACTCTGTGCGATTCCCAGCTCGGCCTTTGAACCAGGCATATCAGCATTCCACAGCCCGGTCCCCTCCCTGCCAAGTTGACCAAATCTTGGGGTTGACCCCTCTCCCCAGTCGGCTAAACCTAGCTCCGCCACTGCTTTTAGAGTATCATCACTTTTAATGCAAAAATTAACTTCATACTCTCCTACCACCAATCTGCCCACTCTGCTAATTTGTCAATGTCCCCTTAAATTCTTCTTTAAAATTTGCCATCCCCCCTAATTTGGTATCAGCAAACTTCAATATCATTCTTCTTATGATACTGCCTGAAAGTGGTAAGATTCTCATCAGAGTGGAGGAAGGGAGAGATCTCGGGGTGCAGATATATGGGACTTCATTCAAGTAGGAATGCAGGTAAAGAAAAGCCATAAAAAAAGAGAAATGGGATTCTGGGTTTTATACATGGGGGCACTGCATATTACAGCAAGGAAGTGATGCTGAATTTGTACAAGATATTGGTTAGGGTAATTAAGTATTTCAGGCAGTTCAGAGCAGCCCTTTATAGAAAGGATATTGCAGACATGCAAAGAATGACATCAGAAATAAGCGGTTATAGTTATGAAGACTTCTTCGTGAAGGCTTCTCTCACTGGTACAGCAACAGTTACGGGGCAGCTAACAGAAGTCTGCAAAATTATGAAAATTTTTTAAGAGGTTAAGCAATAGGAGACTGTTTCCACTGATTATTGGATCAGTAAAGAGAAAGGAAAGACTAAGGATAATCACCGAAGGACTAAGTGGGAAATCATACAATCATACTGCACAGAAGGAGGACATTCAGCCCATCGTTACTGTGCCGGCTCTTTGAAAGCTATCCAATCAGCTCCATTCCCCCGCTCTTTCCCCAGAGCCCTACATATTTCTCCTTCTCAAGTATTTATTTAATTCCCTTTTGAAAGATACTATTGTTGAATCTGCTTCCATCGCCCTTTTTTTTTTTAAAAAAGATAGTGCATTCTAGATCATAACAACTCGCTGCATTAAAAAAAATTCTCATCTCCCCTCTAATTATTTTGCCAGTTACCTTAAATCTGTGTCCTCTGGTTACCGACCCTCCTGCCACTGGAAACAGTTTCTCCCTATCTACTCTTTAAAAACCCCCTCATAATTTTGAGCGCCCCTATTAAATCTCCCTTTAACCTTCTTTGCTCTGAGGAGAACAATCCCAGTCTCTCCACATAACTGAAGTCCCTCATCCCTGGTACCATTCTGGTAATTAATAGATTTCTCTCCCTCCACCCCCCACCCACCCAACACCATTAGGTGGATCACTAGGACATGGAATGTTTTGTTACATTAGCTACGCGAGGCAAGGAATATAGAATTCAGAAAGGAAAATGAGAAGAAATAATATAAAAGAATACAGGGAAAGGCCAGGAAATTAGGTATAAACAACTCCAGTTGTAAAGCTAGCGCTGGGATAGGCAAAATGGCCAAGTAGCCTCCTCCTGTGCTATAACTCAGATGATAGCCGCCTTATCAAGCTCACCCCTTTCACCCAAACTATCCACAATTGAGTACTCTTAGAAAACTGTCACAAATTGACCAAGATACTTTGTATTTCTAGTTGACGGCCGAGCGGGTAGTAGTCCCTTTCCTGATTGTCCATGTTTTATCAGGGAAATTTAAAAAAACACACACTGGTGCAAAACAACTTATTCAGCAACCAGACGAGTGTCAGGAGTGCATCGAGTCAATGCTCCTTTCTCTAACCCACACCACCAAAAAAATGTTCTGGTTTGCCATACTGATGTGAAGCAAGATGTGCAAGAATCTGTCTATCGTCCTGCAACGTTTCATCAATTTACAGCTTTTTAAAAAAAAGAAAATCTATCCGCACATTATTAAACCCATTAACTGCTTCTTTATGATAGGAGTCGGCACACCTGACTCCACTTTCATCTCTTCCCCTCTTTTTTTAATCTCAGTTTGCAGTTCTGACGAAGAGTCTGCACCTGAGGTATTGATCTGTCTTTCCCACATTTCAGCTGTTGAGAGTGGATTTCCAGTAAAGTGCAAGGAAGAACTTGCATTTACATAGCACCTTTCACAACCTCAGGACGTCCCAAAGCGTTTTACAACCAAATAAGTGCTTTTGAAGTGGAATCACTGTTGTAATTACAGAGAATGTACCGCACAGAAATAGGCCATTCGGCCCAACTGGTCTATGCCGGTGTTTATGCTCCACACGTGCCTCCTCTCATCCCTCTTTATCTCACCCTATCAGCATAACATTCTATTCCTTTCTCCCTCATGTGTTTAGAGCTTCCTCTTAAATGCATCTATGTTATTCACCTCAACTACTCCTTGTGGTACCAACTTGCACACAGCAAGGTCCCACAAACAGCAATGTGATAATGACCAGATCAGCTGTTTTAGTGATGTTGGTTGAGGGATAAATATTGGCCAGAACATCAGGGAGAACTCCCTGCTCCTCTGCGATATAGCGCCATGGGATCTTTCATGTCCACCAGAGGGGGTAGACGGGGTATCTGAAAGGCGGCACCTCCTGATGTACTGAGGGTGTTCTGCACTAAGTCTCTGGAGTGGGACTTGAACCCACAACCTTCTGACTCAGAGGCGAGAGTGCTACCCACCGAGTGAAGGCTGACACAAGGCCGGGAAAGGATCTGCAAGTCCATCTGCCCGTTTGTTATTTCAATATGTCTATCTTGGTAGGAACAGCAGTTCATACTTTCACTTACTGTTCAACATCAAAAACGGCATAACTTTCCTGCAGGCGATTATATAGTAACGGGTACAATTTTGATGTCAATCAGCACTGTATAATCTAACCTCGTTTGGATTACAGCAAATAGGGTTTTTTTTTAAATAGCAGAGTGGGGAGGGAGGGCTAAAACAGCTAAAAGAATTGAGTTTGCTAAACCCTGTGCTGCGTTAATTTTATCCACGTACGACAAACACTCCAGGTTGTTTTTATCCCTGAAAGGTACACAGAGATGATGGGAGAAATCATGCATTCCTTCACTAGAGTTAATTATTAATTAAAAAATACACTAATCACATAAGAAATACACTAATCACATAAGAAAAAAAACATGCTTTCATGTATTACATGGAATGTACAAAACAGAAACAGGCCATTCGGCCCAACTGGTTTGTGCTGGTGTTTATGTTCCACACAAGCCTCCTCCCTCCCTATCAGCATACCCTTCTATTCCTTTCTCCCTCATGTGTTAGAATCATAGAAAGGTTACAGCACGGAAGGAGGCCATTCAGCCCATCGAGTCCATGCTGGCTCTATGCACGAGCAATCCAGCTAGTCCCACTCCCCCGCCCTATCCCCCTAATCCCCTTCGTTTATCCAGCTTCCCCTTAAATGCATCTGTGCTAGTCGGCTCAACTACTCCATGTGGTAGCGAGTTCCAAATTCTAACCACTCTCTTTGTAAATAAGTTTCTCTTCAATGTATTTGTGACTATCTTATATTTATGGCCCCTAATTTTGGATTCCCCACAAGTGGAAACATCATCTCTATGTCTACCCGATCAAAACCCTTCATAATCTTAAAGATCTCTATCAGGTCACCCCTCAGCCTTCTCTTTTCTAGAGAAAACAGCCCCAGCCTGTTCGGCCTTTCCTTACTGTTAAAACCTCTCAATTCTGGTATCATCCTTGTGAATCTCTTTTGCACCTCCTCAGGTGTCTCTATATCCTTTTTATAATTTGGAGACAGAAACTGTGTACAGTACTCTAAGTTTCAGGCTGCAATTATATGCCCAAGCATCCAGACTCCGATAGCTACAGAGCACAATTCACAGACTTATGTCCGGTGCTTTCAGCGGGAGTTACAAATCCACATTCCCACTTTGTGGGTTCACATCAGTGAGCAATGGCCTCCATGAACACTTCTTAAACCTGCCCTGACACCACAGTGGAGAAAGTCACCCAAAGAAAATCTGAATCGCTTTATCACATCCTTGGGAGGTCCCCAAAACACTTTCCAGCCCATGAAATACTTGTGTACCACAGCTACTGCTATGTAGGCAAACACGGCAGCCAATTTGCAAACGCAAATGAGATGAACGAGCAGTTTATCTGTTTATAGTTGCGATGGTTGATGGAGGAATGTTGGCCCAAGACAAAAGGTGAACTCCTTGCTCCTCTTTGACTAATACTAGCTGGACAGGTAAACAGGGCCTCGGTTTAACATCTCATCCAAAAGACCTCACCTTCAATAAATGTGAATGAACAGAGATAACTATGTGTTCAAATATATAACTCTCTGAAAGTGCAAGGGCAGATAAATAAATTCATAATAAAAGGCCAATAGCCTTTCAGGTTTTCTACAATACAAGTAATGATAAATTCTATGGAAAGGACATTAGTGAACCAGTTGGGTTTGTTCGCCAATCCAACAACTTTTTTTTTTAAACTGAATTCAAATTCTCAAACTGCCATGATGGGATTTAAACTCGCTTTCTCTGGATTACTAGCACAGTAACAAGCACTACAACAACTAGCTTAGTGGTATAAACTGGGCGACATGGACATGTTGGGCCGAAGGGCCTGTTTCCATGTTGTAACTTCTATATAGCCCCTTTAACGTAGTAAGGTGTCCCCTACCATACCTCCATGAAGCATCAGTGCGCTCAGGAGCACGTTGCATACCGACAGCAGTGTTGGTAACCTTTTGTTGAGGGCCACCATGGAGTGACAGAACGCGGGCCTGTGCCTGCTATTTCCCTACACCAAGCTCCTGATATCAATCCTGCCACCGTTGAAGGTTTGAACACCCCCCACACCCTTCCGCATCATCGAGACCAGCGAGTTAAGCTGCGAGATTAAAACATTCCTCCGGCATTCCTTATTTTTTCCATGTCTGCTTCCCAACAGCCAGCAGTCCACACCCATCAAGCTGGTGACAGGACAAGAGGAAGCCACAAAAAGCCAATTCCCCATTCACAAGGGTTGAATAATTTCTTCAATCTAACTTGCAGGTAGGAGACATCGCTCAGGTCCTTGTGGCGTCCATAAAAATTATGCTGATGGGGAAGAATTTTTTTTTTTTAAATTGCAATTCTGCTGCATGGAGTGGATTTATTGATTAAATAAAAAGCAAGAGGATAAAATTAACCCTACATTTAATAGTCTACTTCATCTTCAAAATTCTGAATGGTTTCCATTTGGTTCCTGCCTCTTGAGGAGGCTTTCAAGCACCCTCTTACTTTTTAAAACTCGACCACTTTCGACACAAATAGGGTTTCTCCAAGGATACTGACTAAGTACTGTATAATGGTGAACCATTTTGTGCCATTACTCTGCGCATACACTTGCATTTACTCCAATGGTTAACTTAATGCAAGATTTTAAACTTCCATTGTCAGCAAAAAACAAATCCGCGAAACTTAAAACTAAGTCAGGGAACAAGAGCGCGTCTCGAGGGAGTCTGTTCACAATGAGGAAATAAAATCTCATCTTGAACATGCTGAATGCTAAAGGCCCGTGACACCACGTTTTAGCCTGTATATATTACAGCACAGTGCTGCATGTGTGCTCCCAAGATACGTTACCCTCAGGAACTCCCCATCACGCTCTCAGGTTCTTTTAAACCATCTCAGAACCACCGTCACATTTTAATATTTATTCATCTCTCTCTGGTGCATCTTAAAAAGTGATATCATAGAATCATACAACATACGAGGCTGCCATTCAACCCATCGTGCCTGTGTCAGCTCTTCAAAACAGCTGTCCAGTTAGTTCCACTCACCTGCTCGTTCCCCATGGCCTTGAAAATGTTTCCCCTTGAAGTATTTATCCAATTCCCTCTTGAAAATTATTATTGAATCTGTTTCCACCACCCTTTCAGCCAGCCCATTCCAGACCATAACAACTCCCAAGTACAACTGTAATGGGTACGGTAGGATAATGGTTATGTTACTGGACTAGTAATCAAGAGGCCTCGACTAATAATCCAGAGTCATGAGTTCAAATCCCGCCATGGCAGCTGGCGAATTTAAATTCAATTAATTAAATAAAATTCTGGAATAAAAAAAAACACTAGGCACACCAAGCCCAGTCAACCCTGCAAAGTCCTCCTCACTAACATCTGGGGACTTGTGCCAAAATTAGGAGAGCTGTCCCACAGACTAGTCAAGCAGCAGCCTGTCATAGCCATACTCACAGAATCATACCTTTCAGCCAACGTCCCAGACTCTTCCATCACCATCCCTGGGTATGTCACTCCCTCAGCTGATGAATCAGTCCTCCTCCATGTTGAGCACCACTTGGAGGAAGCACTGAGGGTGGCAAGGGCACAGAATGTACTCTGGGGTGGGAGGGACTTCAATGTCCATCACCAAGAGTGGCTCGGTAGCACCACAACTGACCGAACTGGCAGAGTCCTGAAGGACACAGCTGCCAGACTGGGCCTGCGGCAGGTGGTGCGCGAACCAACACGAGGGAAAAACATACTTGACCTCGTCCTCATCAATCTACCTGTCGCAGATGTATCAGTCCATGACAGTATTGGTAGAAATGACCACTGCCCAGTCCTCGTGGAGACCAACTCCCATCTTACACACTGAGGATATCATCCAACGTGTTGTGTGGCATGACCACCGTGTTAAATGGGATAGATTCAGAACAGATCTAGCAGCTCAAAACTGGGCATCCATGAGGCGCTGTGGGCCATCAGCAGCAGCAGAATTGTATTCCAGCACAATCTGTAACCTCATGGCCTGGCATATTCCTCACTCTACCATTACCAACAAGCCAGGGGATCAACCCTGGTTCAATGAGGAGTGTAGAAGAGCATGCCAGGAGCAGCACCAGGCGTACCTAAAAATGAGGTGCCAACCTCGTAAAGCTACAACACAGGACTATATGCATGCTAAACACCAGAAGCAACATGCCTAAACAATTCTACAACCAACGGATCAGATCAAAGCTCTGCAGTCCTGCCACATCCAGTCATGAACGGTGGTGAACATTTAAACAACTAACGGGAGGAGGAGGCTCTGTAAACATCACCATCCTCAATGATCCCCATCCAGAACGTGAGTGCAAAAGACAAGGCTGAAGCGTTTGCAACCATCTTCAGCCAGATGTGCTGAGTGAATGATCCATCTCGGCCTCCTCCCGATATCCCCACCATCACAGAAGCCAGTCTTCAGCCGATTCCATTCACTCCACGTGATATCAAGAAACGGCTGAGTGCACTGGATACAGCAAAGGCTATGGGCCCCGACAACATCCCAGCTGTAGTGCTGAAGACTTGTGCTCCAGAATTAGCCGCGCCTCGAGCCAAACTCTTCCAGTACAGCTACAACACTGGCATCTACCAGACAATGTGGAAAATTGCCCATGTATGTCCTGTCCACAAAAAGCAGGGCAAATCCAATCCAGACAATTACCATCCCATCAGTCTACTCTCAATCATCAGCAAAATGATGGAAGGTGTCGTCGACAGTGCTATCAAGCGGCACTTACTCACCAATAACCTGCTCACCGATGCTCAGTTTGGGATCTGCCAGGAGCACTCGGCTCCAGACCTCATTACAGCCTTGGTCCAAACATGGACAAAAGAGCTGAATTCCAGAGGTGAGGTGAGAGTGACTGCCCTTGACATCAAGGCAGCATTTGACCGAGTGTGGCACCAAGGAGCCCTAGTAAAATTGAAATCAATGGTAACCAGGGGGCAATCTCTCCAGTGGTTGGAGTCGTACCTAGCACAAAGGAAGATGGTAATGGTTGTTGGAGGCCAATCATCTCAGCCCCAGGACATTGCTGCAGGAGTTCCTCAGGGCAGTGTCCGAGGCCCAACCATCTTCAGCTGCTTCATCAATGATCTTCCCTCCATCATAAGGTCAGAAATGGGGATGTTCGCTGATGACTGCACAGTGTTCCGATCCATTCGCAACCCCTCAGATAATGAAGCAGTCCGAGCCCGCATGCAGCAAGACCTGGACAACATCCAGACTTGGGCTCATAAGTGGCAAGTAACATTCGCGGCAGACAAGTGCCAGGCAATGACCATCGCCAAGAGAGAATCTAACCACCTCCCCTTGACATTCAACGGCATTACCATTGCCGAATCCCCCACCATCAACATCCTGGGGGTCACCATTGACCAGAAACTTAACTGGACCAGCCACATAAATACTGTGGCTACAAGAGCCGGTCAGAGGCTGGGTATTCTGCGGCGAGTGACTCACCTCCTGACTCCCCAACGCCTTTCCACCATCTACAAGGCACAAGTCAGGAATGTGAAGGAATACTCTCCACTTGTCTGGATGAGTGCAGCTCCAACAATACTCAAGAAGCTCGACACCATCCAGGATAAAGCAACCCATTTGCTTGGCACCCCATCCACCACCCTAAACATTCACTCCCTTCACCACCGGCGCACTGTGGCTGCAGTGTGTACCATCCACAGGATGCACTGCAGCAACTCGCCAAGGCTTCTTCGACAGCACCTCCCAGACCCGCGACCTCTACCACGTAGAAGGACAAGGGCAGTAAGCACGTGAGAAAAACACCACCTGCACGTTCCCCTCCAAGTCACACATCATCCAGACTTGGAAATATATCGCCGTTCCTTCATTGTCGCTGGTTCAAAATCCTGGAACTCCCTTCCTAACAGCACTGTGGGAGAACCTTCACCGCATGGACTGCAGCGGTTCAAGGAGGCAGCTCACCACCACGTTCTCAAGGGCAATTAGGGATGGGCAATAAATGCCGGCCTCGCCAGTGACACCCACATCCCATGAACGAATTAAAAAAAACTTGCTGCATTAAAAAATTCTCATCTGTCTTCTGGCTCTTTTGCCAATTACCTTAACTCTGTCTCCTCTGGTTACCAACTCACCCGCCAGTGGAAACAGTTTCTCCTTATTTACTCTGTCAACACCCCTCAGAATTTGGAACACCTCTATGAAATCTCCCCTTAACCTTCTCTGCTCTAAGGAGAACAATCCCAGCTTCTCCAGTCTCTCCACACAACTGGGGCTTCGGGTGATTGAAGTGATTTTTAATCATCTTGGCCCGCAGCAAGCACTCAGGCCTGGATCTCGAGCAAGCCTAATCCGAGTCGTCACATCGAGCTCTTCAGTGTTTTGCATTGTAAGTATTAATTTCATCATAATCAGTGTGAATTTTTCATCCTGCCACTTTAAGATGGCTGTATTTTCCATTCCGCATCCAGCAGCAAGGTTTAGACCTCCACCTGATTAGGGAGCCAATTCCAAGAATAAAAAAAAAAGCCGAAGTCGGCTGCGGTCCAATTAGTTGTCATGCAGATAGTTTGTCAATACTTGCTGTAGTAAGAAGGGCACAAAGCCACAAGAAATATCTGACTATTAGTTCCAAACAACATAAAAGGAAATTAATGTAACTTTTTTTTTAAAGTGAAATATAAGTTATGTTCAGATACAGACAGTCACATCCTCTTAATGCTTAACACTGATTATGTTTACACACAACATACTTGGATGTTACAAAGGCCTGAACATTTGGTGATATCAGACTATGAGGAAGTAAAGGCAAGTCAGCAACACAGCAAACCCAGCACAGTCAATTAGAATATCTCACAAATAGCGTGGCCCAAGATATCTTGTATTCTTTTCTTACAAGAATCTCTACGTGGGTGTCAGCTGTGGCTCAGTGGGCAGCATTGTCTCGCCTCCAAGTCAACATATTGTCAGTTCAATCCCTACTCCTGAGACTTGAGCACCTGATGCCCCCAGTGCAGTTCTGAGGGAGTTCTGCACTGTCAGATGAGATGTTAAACCGAGGCCTTGTCTACCCTCTCAGGTGGACGTAAAAGATTCCATGACAATATTTCGAAGAAGAGCAGGTGAGTTCTCCCTGGTGTCCTGGCCTACATTTATCACATAGCTAAAAACAGATTATCTGGTCATTATCACATTGCTGTTTCTGGGAGCTTGCTGTGAGCAAATTGGGTGCCACGTTTCCTATATTACAACAATGACTACACTTCAAAAAGTACTTACTTGGCTGTAAAGCACTTTGGAACGACCTGAGGTCATGAAAGGCACAATATAAATGCAAATTATTTTTTTCCTTTATACTCATTCCCTACCTCCTACGGAACCATTAGCTCTCATCAACTCAGGCAAGGCAACAAAATCACCCAGGACTGGGCGCACATTGGCATTAAACTCACACTCAGAAAAGCCTCTCCAGGATAATTGGCATATTGATGCACAAGTGTGTTGATTTTGATGCACTTCGTTCAGCGAGTGGAGGAGGGAGCCTAACCCTGCATCCAATCCATAACTGTTCCCACCGCTAAACAGCACTAACTGATGTAGATGAGACTTCATATTGACAACATGAGGGAAGAAGCACCACCAGAATCTCTGTTCACCATCAATACCATGCAGAACAGTTTTCAAGCTAATTTTTTTTTTACAAAAGACTCAATTTATCTGAAAATATCACAGACCCAAAAATCAAGGCCAGGTACTTCATATGTTCAAGCCTCTCAACTAAATTTGATTATTTCTCTCCCAATAGTCCTATTGTCTTTATGCGGCCATACCAACAAATATTACAGCAAAATGGAAATGGCTAAACGGCTAAGTGCAAACTGTTTACATTTGGATAAATACTTGAAAAAGAAAAAAACTGCAGGACTATGGGGAAAGAGCGGGGGAGTAGGACTAATTGGATAGCTCTTTCAAACAGGCGGCACAACAACTTGCACTAACAGGAGCGATTATCAGATAAAATTTGACACCGAGCCACACTTGTGCATCAATATGACAATTATCCTGTAGAGGCTTTTCTGAGTGTGAGTTTAATGCCAATGCATGCCCAATTCTGGATGACTTTGTTCCCGTGCCTGGTTTGACGAGAGCTAATGGTGCCATAGGAGGAAGGGAATGAATCTAAAGGAAAAAAAACTTGCATTTATATGGCGCCTTTCACGACCTCAAGTTGTCCCAAAGCACTTTACAGTCAATCAGGTACTTTTTGAAGTGTAGTCACCATTGTAATGTCAAAGAGGTAGGTTTTAAGGAGCGTCTTAAAGGAGGAGGTAGAGAGGCAGAAAGGTGTAGGTAGGGAATTCAAGAGCTTATGGCCTAGGCACAATGGGCCGAATGGCCTCCTTCTGTGTGTTACAAATCTATGATTCTATATAACAAAACAGGGAAATGACCACAGGATGAGGTACAAACTATTTACATTTATTTTGCCTTGTTATTAATCACATAACAAATTTCTGAAAGAAAGAAAAAGTGCATTTCATTATTGGTGAGCTTCGAACTTAACTCCCCAACGAATATACATACTCTTGAGGAATAAAAACTCCACAGGAAAAGTGATCCAACCGTGGCTAACTAGAAAAGTTAAGGATAGTATTAGATTAAAAGCATTTTGGTGATAGTGATCATAATTCAGTTAGATTTAGAATAGTTATGGAAAGGACAAAGATAGAACAGGAGTAAAAGTTCTAAATTGGGGAAAGGCCAATTTTACTAAGCTGAGAAATGATTTAGCAAAAGTGGACTGGAAATAGCTACTTGAAGGTAAATCAGTGTCACAGCAGTGGAAGGCATTCAAGGGGGAGATTCAATGGGTTCAGAGTAAACATGTCCCCACAAAGAAAAAGGGAGAGACTGCCAAATCTAGAGCCCCTGGAGGAGCATACAGGGTAAGATAAGGCAAAAAAGGGAAGCTTATATCAGACACCGAGAGCTCAATACTGCAGAAAGCCTAGAAGAGTATAGAAAATCCAGGGGTGAAATTAAAAAGGAAATTAGAAAGGCAAAGAGAGGGCATGAAAAATTACTGGCAAGTAGACTTAAGGAGAACCCAAAAATGTTTTGTAAATACATAAAGAGCAAGAGGATAACTAAGGAGAGTAGGGCCGATTAGAGACCAAAAAGGTAACCTATGTGTGGAGGCGGAAGATGTGGGTAGGGTTCTTAAAGAATATTTTGCATCTTCCTTCACAAAAGAGGGGGACGATGCAAAGATTGTAGTTAAGGATGAGGAGGAGTGTGAAATAATGGATGGGATAAACATATTATCCCATCCATTATTTCACATATCCTGAACATTTACCTGAGGAAGGAGGAAGTCTCCGAAAGCTTGTGAATTTAAAATAAAATTGCTGGACTATAACTTGGTGTTGTAAAATTGTTTACAATTGTCAACCCCAGTCCATCACCGTCATCTCCACATCAGGGATAAACATAGTGAGAGAGGAAGTATTAAGGGGTTTAGCATCTTTGAAAGTATATAAATCGCCATGCCCGGATGAAATGTATCCCAGGCTGTTAAAAGAAGTAAGGGAGGAAATAGCAGAGGCTCTGACCATCATTTTCCGATTCTCCCTGGCGACGGGCGTGGTGCTGGAGGATTGGAGGACTGCTAATGTTGTACCATTGTTTAAAAAGGGAGAAAGAGATAGACCGAGTAATTATAGGCCAGTCTGTCTAACCTCAGTGGTGGGCAAATTATTGGAATCAATTTTGAGGGACAGCATAAATCGCCATTTAGAAAGGCAAGGGTTAATCAACGACAGTCAGCATGGATTTGTTAAGGGAGGGTCATGTCTGACTAACTTGATTGAATTTTTTGAGGAGGTAACGAGGAGGGTCGATGAGGGTAGGGTGTTTGATGTAGTGTACATGGATTTTAGCAAGGCTTCTGACAAGGTCCCACATGGCAGACTGATCAAAAAAGTAAAAGCCCATGGGATCCAAGGGAAAGTGGCAAGTTGGATCCAAAATTGGCTCAATGGCAGGAAGCAAAGGGTAATGGTTGGCGGGTGTTTTTGCGAGTGGAAGGCTGTTTCCAGCGGGGTTCCGCAGGGCTCATTACTCGCTTGCTTTTTGTGGTATATATTAATGATTTGGACTGGAATGAGGAGGACTTGATCAAGAAGTTTGCAGATGATACAAAAATTGGCCATGTGGTTGATAGTGAGGAGGAAAGCTGTAGACTGCAGGAAGATATCAATGGACTGGTCAGCTGGGCAGAAAAGTGGCAAATGGAATTCAATCTGGAGAAGTGTGAGGTAATGCATTTGTGGAGGGCAAACAAGGCAAGGGAGTACACAATAAATTCGAGGATACTGAGAGGTGTAGAGGAAACAAAAGGACCTTGGAGTGCATGTCCACAGACCCCTGACAGGTAGATAAGGTGGTTAAAAAGGCATATGGGATACTTTCCTTTATTAGCTGAGGCACAGAACATAAGAGCAGGGAGGTTATGCTAGAACTGTATAAAACAAGACGTGATTGCACTAGAGAGGGTGCAGAGGAGATTTACAAGGATGTTGCCAGGACTGGACAATTTTAGCTATGAGAAAAGATTGGATAGGCTGGGGTTTTCTTCTTTGGAACAAAGGAGGCTGAGGGGAGATTTAATTGAGGTATATAAAATTATGACAGGACTAGATAGAGTGGATAGGGAGGACCTATTTCCCTTAGCAGAGGGGTCAGTGACCAGGGGGCATAGATTTAAAGTAATTGGTAGAACGATTAGAGGAGAGCTCAGGAGAATTTTTTTCGGCCAGAGGGTGATGGGGGTCTGGAACTCACTGCCTGAAAGGGTGGTAGAGGCAGAAACCCTCAACTCATTGATTCCAGGGATGAGGGATTTTAGTTACGTGGATAGACTGGAGAAGCTGGGGTTGTTCTCCTTGGAACAGAGATGGTTGCGAGGAGATTTGATAGAGGTATTCAAAATCATGAAGGGTCTAGACAGAGTAGATAGAGAGAAACTGTTCCCATTGGCGGAAGGGTCAAGAACCAGAGGACATAGATTTAAGGTGATTGGCAAAAGAACCAAAGGCGACATGAGGAAAATATTTTTTTACACAGCGAGTGGTTGGGATCTGGAATGCACTGCCCGAGGGGGTGGTGGAGGCAGATTCAATCATGGCCTTCAAAAGGGAACTGGATAAGTGCTTGAAAGAAAAAATCGACAGGGTCACGGCGACAGGGAGTGGGACTAGCTGGATTGCTCTTGCATCGAGCCGGTACGATCTCGACGGGCTGAATGGCCTCCTTCTGTGCTGTAACCTTTCTATGATTCTGATAGGGTAGATAAGGGGGAATCAGTAGATGTAATATACTTGGATTGTCAAAAAGGCATTCGATAAGGTGCCACATAAAAGTTTGTTGCACAAGATTATGGCTCATAGGATTGGGGGTAATATATTAGCATGGATAGAGGATTGGTTAACGGACAGAAAACAGAGTAGAAATAAATGGTTCATTTTCAGGTTGGCAGGTTGTGACTAGTGGGATTCTGCAAGGATCAATGCTTGGGCCTCAGCTATTTACAATCTATATTAACGACTTGGATGAAGGGACTGAGTGTGATGTATCCAAGTTTGCTGACGATACAAAGTTAGATGGGAAAATAAGCTGTGAGGAGGCTGCAAAGAGTCTGCAAAGGGATATAGACAGTGGTCAAGAAGGTGGCAGATGGAGTATAATGTGGGGAAATGTGAGGTTATTCACTTTAGTACGAAAAATAAAAATACAGAATATTTTGAAGAGAAACTACTTGAAGAGAAACTATTAAATGTTGGTGTTCAGAGGGATTTGGGTGTCCTTGTATACGAAACACAGAAAGTTAACATGCAGGTACAGCAAGCAATTAGGAAGGCAATTGGTATGTTAGCCTTTATTGCAAGGGGGTTGGAGTATAAGAGTAAGGAGGTATTGCTGCAATTATACAGGGCTTTGGTGAGACCACACCTGGATTACTGTGTACAGTTTTGGTCTCCTTACCTAAGGAAAGATATACTTGCCTTAGAGGTCATGCAACGAAGGTTCACTAGATTGATGACTGGAATGAGAGGGTTGTCCTATGAGGAAAGATTGAGTAGAATGGGCCTATAATCTCTGGTGTTTAGAAGAATGAGAGGTGATTTCATTGAAACATATAAGATTCTGAGGGCTTGACAGGGTAAATGCTGAGAGGATGTTTCCCCTGGCTGGAGAGTCTAGAACTAGGGGACATAGTCTCAAGTTAAGGGGTCGGACATTTAGGACTGAGATGAGGAGGAATTTCTTCAATCAGAGGGTCGTGAATATTCGGAATTCTCTCCCAGAGGGCTGTGGATGCTCAGTCATTGAGTATATTCAAGGCTGAGATTGATGGATTTTTGGACTCTAAGGGAATCAAGGGATATGGGGATCGGGCGGGAAAGTGGAGTTGAGGTCGAAGATCAGCCATGATCTTAATGAATGGCGGAGCAGGCTCAAGGGGCTATATGGCCTAGTCCTGCTCCTATTTTTAATGTTATGTTAATTCCTCCCATCAGATTTCCGCCCCTCTCATCGCACCCAAATGAACCTAACCAAAGTCACAAACGACATCCTCTGTGACTGTGACTATGATGCATTATCCCTCCTCATCCTCCTAGATCTCTACTGCCTTTGACCAACCATCCTCCTCCAACATCTCTATTTCGTTGTCCAGCTCAGTGGCAGTGCTCTCGCTTGATTCTACTCTGACCTATCCTATCGTAGACAGAGCATCTCCAGCCATGGCTTCTCTTCCCGCTTTTGCACTGTAACTTCCGAAGTCTCCGAAGAGTCTATCCTTGACCTCTTTTTCCTCATTTAACACGTATGCACCTTGGCAACATCATTCACAGACAGAGTTGCCCAGCTCTAGCAGTCCACCACCTCTCTCGACCCCTCCTCTGCCTGTGTTGTCATACAGTTTGTCCAACATCTGGTCTTGGATGATCCACTATTTCCTCCAGTTAAACATTGGGATCGCCAAAGCCATTGTCTTCAGCCCTCGCCACAAACTTTGTACTCTTGCCACTGATTCTATCCCCCTCCACAGCCGTCGTCTTCGGTTGAACCTATTGGATCCCGAGCTGAGCTACTGACCCATCCTCCCCATTACAAAGACGCCTAACTTCCATCTACGCAAAGTTACCCACCTCCGCCCCTGCCTCAACCCACCTGCTGCTGAAACCCTCATCAATGCTTTTGTCACCTCCAGACTCAACTATTCCAATGCTCTCCTGGCTGGCCTCCAACCCTCCATCCTCTATAAACTTCAGCTCACCAAGACTCTAACCCACACCAAGTCCTGCTCACCCATCATTCCTGTGAGATACAGAGTAAATGTCTCCCTGCACTCCAGATCAGGTACAGCACGGGTTAGATACAGAGTAAAACTCCCTCTACACCGACTCAAATGCATACCATGAGTTAGATTCAGGATACATCTATTCCACAACATTTTTTACGCAGCGAGTTGTTCTGATCTGGAATGCGCTGCCTGAAAGGGCGGTGGAAGCAGATTCAATTGTAACTTTCAAAAGGAAATTGGATAAATACTTAAAAAGGAAAAATTTGCAGGGCTATGGGGAACAAGCGGGGGAGTGAGACTAATTGGATAGCTCTTTCAAAGAGCCAGCACAGGAACGATGGGCCGGGTGGCCTGCTTCTGTGCTGCACGATTCTATGCCTTAACTCGAACTCTCAACTGCAATAGTTTCCCACTGGAGCTATTCAAGAGGTCTTTCTGCGTAAGAATAAATGGCAGTTGTGCTGTTAGTCAGTTCTGCTGCGCATCTACGAGGAATGGCTCGAGATGGCCTAAAGTTTGCCCCGACTCCAGTGCCCTTTGGAGAGACTAGAGAAACTGGGGTTGTTCTCTTTAGAGCAGAGAAGGTTATGGGGAGATTTAATAGAGGTTTTCATAGAGTAAATAAGGAGAAACTGTTTCCAGTGGCAGAAGGGTCAGCAACCAGAGGACACAGATTTAAGGTGATTGGCAAAAGAACCAGAGGCGACATCAGGAAACATTTTTTTATGCAGCGAGTTGTTATGATCTGGAATGCACTGCCTGAAAGGATGGTGGAAGCAGATTCAATAATAACTTTCAAAAGGGAATTGGATAAATGCTTGAGGGGAAAGAATTTGTAGGGCTACGGGGAAAGATCAGGGGGAATGGGACTAATTGGATAGCTCTACTTAGTCCAAGAGATAAGTTTTACAGAGAGAGGTGGAGAGGTTTAGGGAGGGAATTCCAGAGCTTAGGGCCTAGGCAGCTGAAGGCATGGCCCCCAATGGTGGAGCGAAGGAAGTTAGGGATACACAAGAAGCCGGAATTGGAGGAGCGCAGAGATCTCGGAGGGTTGTGGGGCTGGAGGAGGTTACAGAGATAGGGAGGGGCGAGGGCCAGGGAGGAGGTTACAGAGATAGGGAGGGGCGAGGGCCAGGGAGGGATTTGAACACCTTTGCTCTGTTTGCAGGATGACCACTTCCTGGAATTCCAAGAAACCTGCAGGCTCCTGAATGTGATGGAGCGTCGGCTGCTAATCTCTCAGCTCAGAAATCGAGCTTGAGAGCAAGTACTCAGACACTTCCCATGGAGAACAGTTATCTTAAATTTGTATGGAACCTTGGTTCGACCACACTTGGAGTACTGTGAACAGTTCCGGTCTCCATATTATAGAAAGGATATATAGGCACTGGAGTAGGTGCAAAGAAGATTTACTAGGATGATACCAGAACTGAGAGGTTATACCTATCAGGAAAGACTGAACAGTCTTGGGCTCTTTTCTCTAGAAAAAAGACTGAGGGGTGACCTGATAGAGGTCTTTAAGATTATGAAAGGATTTGATAGGGTAGACGTAGAAAAGATGTTTCCACTTGTGGGGGAGACCAGAATTAAGGGCCATAAATATAAGATAGTCACTAATAAATCCAATAGGGAATTCAGGAGAAACTTCCTTACCCAGAAACATAAAGGCACAGATTAATCAAGGAGAGTCAACATGGATTTGTTAAGGGAAGGTTGTGTCTGACTAACTTGAATGAATTTTTTGAGGAGGTAACAAGGAGGGTTGATGAGGGTAACACATTTGATGTAGTGTACGTGGATTTTAGCAAGGCTTTTGACAGGGTCCCACATGGCAGACTGGTCAGAAAAGTAAAAGCCCATGAAATCCAAGGGAAAGTGGCAAGTTGGATCCAAAATTGGCTCAGTGACAGGAGGCAAAGGGTAATGGTCGATGGATATTTTTATGACTGGAAGGCTGTTTCCAGTGGGGTTCCGCAGGGCTCAGTACTCGGTCCCTTACCTTTTGTGGTGTACAATGATTTAGACTTAAATATAGGGGGCATGATTAAGAAGCTTACAGGTGATACAAAAATTGGCCATGTGGTTCATAGCGAAAAAGGAAGCTGTAGACTGCAGGAAGATGTCCATGGACTGGTCAGGCGGGCAGAAAAGTGGCAGATGGAATTCAATCCAGAGAATTGCGCGGTAATGCCTTTGAGGAGGGCAAACAAGGCAAGGGAGTACACAATAAATGGGAGGAAACTGAGAAGTGTAAAGGAACAGAGGGAACTTGGAGTACATATCCACAGATCCCTGAAGGTAGCAGAAAAGGTAGATAAGATGGTTAAAAAGGCTTACGGGATACCTGCCTTTATTACCGAGGCATAGAATACAAGAGCAGGGAGGTTATGTGAGAATTGTATAGCACACTGATTAGGCCACAGCTTGAGTACTGTGTACAGTTCTAGTCATCACATTACACGAAATATGTGATTACATTAGAGAGGCTACAGAGGAGCTTTACAAGGATGTTGTCAGGACTGAAGAATTTTAGCTAAGAGGAAAGATTGGATAGGCTGGGGTTGTTTTCTTTAGAACAGAGAAAGCTGAGGGGAGATTTAATTGACGTATTTAAAAATTATGAGGGGCCCAGAAGGACCTATTTGCCTTAGCAGAAAGGTCAATAACGAGGGGACGTAGATTTAAAATGATTGGTAGAAGGATTAGAGGGGAGCTGAGGAAAATGTTTTTCACCCAGAGGGTGGTGGGGGTCTGGAACTCACTGCCTGAAAGGGTGGTAGAGGCAGAAACATTCAACTCATTTAAAGGGTACTTGGATGTGTAACTGAGGTGTCCTAATCTACAAGGCTACGGACAAAGAGCTGGAAAGTGGGATTAGGCGCTCTTTTTCGGCCGACACAGACACGATGGGCCAAATGGCCTCCTTCTGTGCCGTAAATTTCTATGATTCTATAAGAATCAAGAGCAGGAGTAGGCCATACAGCCCCTAGAGCCTGCTCCGCCATTCAACAAGATCATGGCTGATCTTCGACCTCAACTCCACTTTCCTGCCCGATCCCCACATCCCTTGATTCCCTTAGAGTCCAAACATCTATCTATCTCAGCCTTGAATATGCTCAATGACTGAGCATCCATAGCCCTCTGGGGTAGAGAATGCCAAAGATTCACAAACCTCAGTGAAGAAATTCCTCTTCACCCTAGTCTTAAATGGCCGACCCCTTATCCTGAGATCATGCCCCCTAGTTCAAGACTCTCCAGCCAGGAGACTCCAGCATCTACCCTGTCAAGCACCCTCAGAATCTTATATGTTTCAATGAGGTCACCACTCATTCTTCTAAACTCCAGAGAGAACAGGCCCATTCTACTCAATCTCTCCTCATAGGAAAGCCCTCTCATCCCAGGAATCAATCTAGTAAACCTTTGCTGTACCACCTCTAAGGCAAGTATATCCTTCCCTAGATACGGAGGCCAAAACTGTACACAGTACTGCAGGTGTGGTCTCACCAAAGCTCTGTACAATTGTAGTAAGACTTCCTTACTTTTGTACTCCAACCCCCTCGCAATAAAGGCCAACATTCCATTTGCTTCCATAACTGCTTGCTGTTCCTGCATGCTAACTTTGTGTTTCTTTTACGAGGACACCAAAGTCTCTCTGAACGCCAACATTTAATATTTTGTCATCATTTAAAACATATTCTGTTTTTCTATGCTTCCTACCAAAACAAATATCCTCACATTTCCCCACGTTATACTCAATCTGCCACCTTCTTGCCCACTCACTTAACCTGTCTATCTCCCTTTGCAGACTCTTTGTGTCCTCCTCACAGCTTACTTTCCCACCTAGCTTTGTATAGTCAGCAAACTTGGATACATTACATTCGGTCCCTTCATCTAAGTCATTAATATAGATTGTAAATAGCTGAGGCCCAAGCACTGATCCTTGCGGCACCCCACTAGTTACAGCCTGCCAGCCTGAAAATGACCCATTTATCCCTACTCTCTGTTTACTGTCCGTTAACCAATCCTCTGTCCATGGTAATATATTACCCCCAATCCCATGAGCCCTTATCTTGTGTAACAACCTTTTATGTGGCACCTTATCGAATGCCTATTGGAAATCCAAACATACTACATCTACTGCTTCCCTTTTATCTACCCTACTAGTTACATCCTCAAAAAACTCTAATAAATTTGTCAAACACGATGTCCCATTCATAAAACCATGTTGACTCTGCCGAATCATATGATTTTCTAAGTGCTCTGTTACCACTTCCTTAATAATGGGTTCCAGCATTTTCCCGACGACTGATGTCAGGCTAACTGGCCTGTAGTTCCCTGTTTTCTCTCTCTCTCCTTTCTTGAATAGCGGGGTTACATTTGCTACCTTCCAATCCGCAGGGACCATTCTAGAATCTAGAGAATTCTGGAAGATCACAACCAATGCATCCATTATCTCTGCAGCCACCTCTTTTAGAACCCTAGGATGTAGGCCATCAGGTCCAGGGGATTAGTCAGCTTTTGGTCCCATTAGTTTCTCTAGTACTTTTTCTCTACTGATATTACTTTAAGTTCCTCAATCTCATTAGTCCCTTGGTTCCCCACTATTTCTGATATGCTTTTTGTGTCTTCTACTGTGAAGACAGATACAAAATATTCATTTAACATCTCTGCCATTTCCTTATTTCCCATTATTTCTCCTGCTTCAGTCCCTAAGGGACCCACGCTTACTTTTGTAGAAGCTCTTACAATCTGTTTTTATAGTTCTTGCTAGTTTACTCTCATTCTATTTTCTCCCTTATCATCAATTTTTTTGGTCATCCTTTGCTGGTTTTTATAACTCTCCCAATCCTCAGGCTTACTAGTCTTCTTTGCAACATTATAAGCCTCTTCTTTTAATCCAATACTATCCTTAACTTCTTTAGTTCGCCACGGATGGATCACTTTTCCTGTGGAATTTTTAATTTCTCAATGGAATGTATATTCATTGAGAATTTTGAAATATTTCTTTAAATGTTTAAACGAAAGCAAGTTGTTGTTGCAGTGAGGAAGGGAAGTGGGTGACCATCAATTTGGGTAGGAGGAGTAAACAAGAGAATCATAGAAGTTTACAACATGGAAACAGGCCCTTCGGCCCAACATGTCCATGTCGCCCAGTTTATACCACTAAGCTAGTCCCAATTGCCTGCACGTGGCCCATATCCCTCTATACCCATCTTACCCATGTAACTGTCCAAATGCTTTTTAAAAGACAAAATTGTACCCGCCTCTACTACTGCCTCTGGCAGCTCGTTCCAGACACTCACCACCCTTTGAGTGAAAAAATTGCCCCTCTGGACCCTTTTGTATCTCTCCCCTCTCACCTTAAATCTATGCCCCCTCGTTATAGACTCCCCTACCTTTGGGAAAAGATTTTGACTATCTACCTTATCTATGCCTCTCTTTATTTTATAGACTTCTATAAGATCACCCCTTAACCTCCTACTCTCCAGGGAAAAAAGTCTCAGTTTATCCAACCTCTCCCTATAAGTCAAACCATCAAGTCCCGGTAGCATCCTAGTAAATCTTTTCTGCACTCTTTCTAGTTTAATAATATCCTTTCTATAATAGGGTGACCAGAACTGTACACAGTATTCCAAGTGTGGCCTCACCAATGCCCTGTACAACTTCAACAAGACATCCCAACTCCTGTATTCAATGTTCTGACCAATGAAACCAAGCATGCCAAATGCCTTCTTCACCACCCTATCCACCTGTGACTCCACTTTCAAGGAGCTATGAATCTGTACTCCTAGATCTCTTTGTTCTATAACTCTCCCCAATGCCCTACCATTAACAGAGTAGGTCCTGGCCCGATTCGATCTACCAAAACGCATCACCTCACATTTATCTAAATTAAACTCCATCTGCCATTCATTGGCCCACTGGCCCAATTTATCAAGATCCCGTTGCAATCCTAGATAACCTTCTTCACTGTCCACAATGCCACCAATCTTGGTGTCATCTGCAAAATACTAACCATGCCTCCTAAATTCTCATCCAAATCATTAATATAAATAACAAATAACAGCGGACCCAGCACCGATCCCTGAGGCACACCGCTGGTCACAGGCCTCCAGTTTGAAAAACAACCCTCTATCTTCTGTCGTCAAGCCAATTTTGTATCCAATTGGTGGGGCATTGGTCTCCTGAGTGCTGAACGAACAAACGCTGATTCAGTACCTTAACAACTTGGAGACAGTCGCCCGCGAGCAAAACCAAGGCACTGTGGAGCAAACGGTGACTAACAAAGTTGGGGGGGTGTGGAAGTGTAGAAACAGAGCAGTTATAGAGATTCCACAATCGCGGAAATAGGCTGGCATTTCTGTAGCTGCAACCAACAGTCCTGAATGGTGTGTTACTTCCCAGGTGCCAGAGTAAGGGACAACACAGAGCAGGTTCCAAGTGTTGAGGGAAGGTAACAGTCAAATGTCATGGTTCACATTGGAACCAACGGCAGATAAAGAAAATGAATTGAGATCCTACGTAGAGCGTTTCAGGAATTAGGAGACAGATTGCAGAGCAGAACCTCAAGGCTACTAACCTCAGTATTACTCCTGGTACCACACACACAAGTCAGTGGAAGAATAGCAAGATTAAGAAAGGTAAATGCTTGGCTGAAGAGATGGCATAGAAGAGAAGGCTTCAGATTCCTGGGACATTGGGACCAGTTCTGGGGCAGGAGTGACCTGTACAGGATTGACAGGCATCAGTGCGTAGTTGGGAGTGTGACAGAGTACCTTTAAGATTCTGGTCGCATCCGCTATTTACATGAGAGAGAGAAAACAAAACCAACATTCTAAAATGGCAATTAAGGAACAAGTTTTACATGTTCCAACAGCTCAATGAATCTAAAACAAATAAAATGCATTTTGTTTTCATCAAAACAGACTTTACCACCACTTTAAAACTACGTAATTGCTCTGCAAACTACAGTATTTTTTTATATTTCCCAGGTGCCAGAGTAAGGGATATCACAGCCAACAAATCTATTCATTTAAAAATCTTTTATGCAGTTGCCAAGCAATCCATCAGCATGATATTATCTCCGAGAAGGTATGAAGAGGAGTGTGGCTCTCTGAATAACGAGGAGCTTCATTATGCCGAACCATATGCTTATGCGCCGACGTCAAATAAAAAGGAGCAATTGTCCAGATGCACAACAATTAAACTGCAAGGATATCACCACAATTCCAAACAAACGGAAATTAAAAGCCGTAAACAGCGCTAAATTGTTCAGCAGGTTTGGATTTTGCTCATGAAACTTACATGAGGTATGGTGGTTCTTTATTGTGCAATTAGTCCAGCATTTTTATTGTGTTCATCTTTCAATTGGCATACCTTTGTTTAATTATGATACACAGCATCCACACTCACACAATAAGAAAATGGAGGGGAGGTTGGCCTGGAAATACTCTATTAAATAACAAGACTCCCACAGCAGACCAGAGGCTATGGAGCAATATAATAAAAGCCAAATAACTTGCTTCATAGGTATTTACTTACAGGACTGATGTGTACTCTACAACACGTTAAAACTTCTCCATCAGCCCTTACAAGTTGCATGTGGGAAGTAGAATCCCATTAGTGGATCAAGCATGCAACTAGCTGGAGAAAAAAAAAGTTCCTTCAAATAGGATTTTGTCTACTTGGGGATGTTTGAAGAGACGTGAGCCTACTGTTTGCACTTCATTAGTGACTGTCCTGAAGTTAGGCCACCTCCTTGAGCCTGATCCTCAGGCAAGGACAGTCTTGCCCATGGCTATGAAGGTGACCACGGCATTGAATTTTTACATAGCCACCTCCTTCCATGTGGAGAAGCCTCGTTTTCCAAGGAATACATTTTCATCACTTTGCCAATGGAAAGGAGGTAACTGCACAGGAAGTTGCAATATTTTTACCAGGCGGCAGGCTTTCCGAAGCTGCAGGGCCTCACTGATGATGCATGTGTGTCCAAAACTAGAGGTCATAAATATAAGGTAGTCGCTAATAAATCCAATAGGGAATTCAGGAGAAACTTCTTTACCCAGAGAGTGGTTCGAATATGGAACTCGCTACCACAAGGAGTAGTTCAGGTGAATAGTACAGGTGCATTTAAGGGGGTACCAGATAAACACATGAGGGAGAAAGGAATAGAAGGATATGCTGAGAGGGTGAGGTGAAGAGAGGTGGGAGGAGGCTCATGTGGAGCCAAGCTCCGTATGGGCAAAGTCCACACACTAAAAATGTCCCAAATTTGCCCTAAACACTTTCAGAAGAACAGGTGGTGAAAGTGGAATAATGTCACCCCAGAACTTATGCACTTCTGAGATTGGAGTTAAGGTGTGGCTCAGTGAGAGCACTCTTGCCTCTGAGTCAGAAGGTTGTAGATTCATGTCCCACTCCAGAGACCTGAGCACATAATCCAGGCTGACACTCCCGTTGCAGTATTGAGGGAGTGCTGAGACCTTAAACCGAGGCCCCGTCTGCCCTTTCAGGAGGACGTAAAAGATCGCGCACTATTCAAAGAGTAGGGCAGTTCACCCAGGTGTCCTGGCCAAAATTTATCCCTCAACCAACATAACTAAAAACAAATCAATATCACATTGCTGTTTGTGGGATCTTGCTGTGCGTAAATTGGCTGCCGCTTTCCCTACATTACAACAGTGACTACGCTTCAAAAAAGTACTTCATTGGCTGTAAAGCGCTATGGGACGTCCTACGGTCATAAAAGGCACTGTATAAATTAAAGTCTTTCTTTAAGCCATATTACTGGAGAAGTGTAGAGGCAGCTTTACTCTGTATCTAATCCGTGCTGTACCTGCCCTGGGAGTGTTTGATGGGACAGTGTAGAGGGAGCTTTACTCTGTATCTAACCCTGTACCTGCCCTGGAAGCATTTGATGGGACAGTGTAGAGGGAGCTTTACTCTGTATCTAACCCGTGCTGGACCTGCCCTGGGAGTGTTTGATGGGACAGTTTAGAGGGAGCTTTACCCTGTATCTAATCCGTGCTCAACCTGCCCTGGGAGTGTTTGATGGGACAGTGTAGAGGGAGCTTTACTCTGTATCTAACCCGTGCTGGACCTGCCCTGGGAGTGTTTGATGGGACAGTGTAGAGGGAGCTTTACTCTGTATCTAACCCGTGCTGGACCTGCCCTGGGAGTGTTTGACGGGACAGTGTAGAGGGAGCTTTACTCTGTATCTAACGAATGCTGTCTGTGCCTGTTGCTGACAGTGGATGCCTGAAATGGAAATTGTTCCATTTCCCCAGCAATGACATCCCTCATCTTGATACGCACAAAATGCTCAAAAAATCTGATGAAAACACCAGCCTGAACATCTCTTTCCATCACTAATAAAAATAAAAGAGTCTGCACCCTGCTGTCAGAAAGCATCAAGAAATTAATTGGGAGAAGGGGGAAAACTCTGAAAAGAAGAAAAATGAATAACTAACCTCACGCCATCCAGATTTTACAGGGAACGCAAATTCTACCCTCTCCCCGGAGGCCAATTCTCGACGACTTGGTAAAATCCAAGGAGCAGCTTGTAAACTAAACGCATGTCTCCTCTTAACAGGTTAGTGTGAACATGAGTCCAGCATCTCATCAAACATACAGATTATGCCATGCCTAGGAATTTTCAAGCACAGGATTTAAATGATGGCACGAGATAAGCAATCAAGGTTATTCCTTCCCACGCTACCATCGACAGTCAGGAATTCCTAGTCTTATTTAGACTCCCAATGGAGATGCACTAAAAGCGAAGCTTCCAGCAAGAAAAAAATCAGAATACCTTGCTGATCACAAAAGAAATTAACTGTAGTCAAAGGCTTCTCTTCGATATTTGCTTTTGTATGAAAATACAGATAGATCTACCCTCGTCACCATCACGACCACAAAAATACCCGTCATTACCACCAAAAATACCCGTCACACACAATCACATCACCAGGGGAACAGAACACAATGCCATTCTCCAACAACAGCAACTTGCCTTTATTTCAATTGCCTTTAAAGTAGCAAAACGTCCCAAAGTGCTTCACAGGAGTGATTATCAAACTAAATTTGACACCGAGCCACATAAGGAGATATTAGGACAGGTAACCGAAAGCTTGGTCAAAGAGGTAGGTTTTAAGGAGCATCTTATAGGAGGAGAGGTAGAGAGGTTTAGGGAGGGAATTCCAGAGCTTAGGGCCTAGGCAGCTGAAGGCACGGCCGCCAATGGTGGAGCGAAGGAAGTGGGGGGATGGACAAGAGGCCAGAATTGGAGGAGTGCAGAGATCTCGGAGGGTTGAAAGCATGGAGGAGGTTACAGAGATAGGGAGGGGCGAAGCCATGGAGGGATTTAAATACAAGGATGAGAATTTTAAAATCGAGGTGAAGCCAGACCGGGAACAATTGCAGAGTTTTGGATCAGCTCAGGTTTATGGTTTCCAACAAGAGAAAACTCGGAAAATCCTGCTGATCCCAAAGGAAATTAATTGTAATCCAAACATGGACAAAAGAGCTGACTTCTAAGGGGTGAGGTGAGAGTGACTGCCCTTGACATCAAGGCAGCATTTGACTGAGTGTGGCATCAAGGAACCCTAGTAAAATTGAAGTCAATGGGAATCAGGGGGAAAATTCTCCAGTGGCTGGAATCATACCTAGCACAAAGGAAGATGGTAGTGGTTGTTGGAGGCCAATCATCTCAGCCCAGGACATTGCTGCAGGAGTTCCTCAGGGCAGTGTCCTAGGCCAAACCATCTTCACCTGCTTCATCAATGACCTTCCCTCCATCATAAGGTCAGAAATGGGGATGTTCACTGATGATTGCACAGTGTTCAGTTCGATTCGCAACCCCTCAGATAATGACGCAGTCCGAGCCCGCATGCAGCAAGACCTGGACAACATCCAGGCTTGGGCTGATAAGTGGCAAGTAACATTTGCGCCAGACAAGTGCCAGGCAATGACCATCTCCAACAAGAGAGAATCTAACCACCTCCACTTGACATTCAATGGCATTACGATCGCCGAATCCCCAACCATCAACATCCTGGGAGTCACCATTGACCAGAAACTTAATTAGACCAGCCATATAAATACTGTGGCTACAAGAGCAGGTCAGAGGCTGGGTATTCTGCGGTGAGTGACTCACCTCCTGACTCTCCAAAGCCATTCCACCATCTACAAGGCACAAGTCAGGAGTGTGATGGAATACTCTCCACTTGCCTGGATGAGTGCAGTTCCAACAGCACTCAAGAAGCTCGACACCATCCAGGACAAGCAGCCTGCTTGATTGGCACCCCATCCACCACCCTAAACATTCACTCCCTTCACCACCGGTGCACCGTGGCTGCAGTGTATACCGTCTATAGGATGCACTGCAGCAACTCGCCAAGGCTTCTTCGACAGCACCTCCCAAACCTGCGGCCTCTACCACCTAGAAGGACAAGGGCAGCGGGCACATGGGAACACCACCACGTTCCCCTCCAAGTCACACACCATCCTGACGTGAAAATATATCGGCGTACCTTCATCGTCGCTGGGTCAAAATCCTGGAACTCCTTAACAGCACTGTGGGGAGAACCTTCACCACATGGACTGCAGCGGCTCAAGGCGGCGGCTTCTCAAGGGCAGTTAGGGATGGGTAATAAATGCTGGCCTTGCCAGCGACGCCCACATCCCATGAATGAATCAATAAAAGGATTCCCCTCGATATTTGCTCTTGTATGCAAATTCAGAAAAACCAACCCGTCCGGAGCAGGTGTTTCATTGTTGCTATCACCAAACATAACTGTTAGGTACAGTCACATCAGGTGGGGAACAGAACAAAGTGCCACGCCTCGCACCTAGTCACATTGCAGCAGGATTAGGTCTGGGGCAGTACAGGCGTGATTACAGGGTGGCACTCCCTCTGCCGTATGCACCAAGAACACCCTGCACTCCTCCAGTTCCCACACCTGCTGTGCCCAGGGCCCCTCATGGTGCCACGGCCAATTTATTAAGTGTGCTTATTGACACATAGTTGGGCTATTTTAATCATATATCTTAGAATCATAGAACGCAGGAGGTGGCCATTCAGCCCATTGTGCCTGTGCCGGCTCTTTGAAAGAGCTATCCAATTGGTCCCACTCCCCTGCTCTTTCCCCGTAGCCCTGAACATTTTTCCCTTCAAATATTTATCCAATTCCCTTTTGAAAGTTATTACTGAATCTGCTTCCATCGCCCTTTCAGGCAGCGCATTCCAGATCATAACAACTCGCTGCGTAAAAAATTTGTCCCCTCTAGCTTTTTTGTCAATTATTTTAAATTTGTATCCTCTGGTTATTGACCCTTCTGGCACTGGAAACAGTTTCTCCCTATTTACTCTATCAAAACCCCTCATAATTTTAAACACCTCTATTAAATCTCCCCATAACCTTCTCTGCTCTAAGGAGAACAACCCAGCTCTTCTGGTCTCTCCACATAACTGAAGTCCTCCATCCCTGGTACCAATATGGGGAGCACTGACCTCTGTACCCAAATTCCCAATGTGCTCCCAGCATGTAAATCACTGCACGGTGAGTACTAAAACCATGAAATCAACCCAATGGATCACGATGAAACATCTCAAGCACTCTAAACTGCATGCAATGAGTCACGTCTGAAATGCAGTGACTTTTGTAAAAGATACAAGATCACAACAGAAGACTGTCCATAATTTGGTGGCCTCACTCACAAAGATCACACGGATGGTTGGCGTGGGAAATTAAAATGTCACACTGGTCCATCTGGGGCTGAACCTTTTGAAGTTGAGGAGCAGTGTTGAAGCAGAATACAAGGAGCTTTATGCCACACCTGACCTGAACCATACCTAACCGAGCAACATAAAGCACATTTTCGCACTCCTGGAGAAGGGTCCACGCCTGAAACGTTAACCGCTCTGCTCTCTCCACAGATGCCGACTGCTGTGCGTTTCCAGCAGTCTGTGTTTTATTTTCCCCTCCAATTGGATATCCCTCATCCTACCGAGTGCCAACTGCAAGTCCAAAATTCTGGAAATAAACTCTACAATTTTTAGTAAAGCAAACCATTAGGACATTTGACTTTGGACATATGGTTCCCAAAGCTCTCCACCATTAGGGTTTCCCTTGTCTCATGTCTGGGTCTGTTGTAGACTAATTGATAGAGATTGATTGCTATCATTAGTCAATAACTCCATTATCGTTGGATCATGCAGCTGCCAGGATGATAGAAGGAGAAATAGATGGACCTTGGTCTTTTCTTTGTCTAGCAATTCCTATGTTCCTACGACTCTCTAAAGGCTGCCAAGGTACCTGAAGATTCTCAGCAAGACTATTTACAATGACAGCCTCCTGGCGCGTCACTTTTTTGATTTTGGACATATTAATTTATCTTTGAAGTGCGAAAGCTGGATTATTGAGAGAATGTCGCCCAATATTTATACAGGAATGTAGAGGCCGATCCCACTGTCCTCCTCTCTCTCGTTGCTTTCTTCACCCAAAACAAACTACCCAGCTCCGTCTTGAAATTGCCGATACTATCCTAGGTCCACTATCTTCTTGGATATTCTGTTCCGCATAATTGCTACCCTCCATGTCAAGCAGTTAAATCAAAGTCTGTGCACCTCCCCACTTCCAAGCTCAAGTCTATGCCTCCAACAAGAGAATGTGGGGTTATGGAAACAGTTTACTCGAGCTCAGCTTATCTGGAATCTTCAATAAGGTTGGAATCTTCAATAAGGTTGTGACGAAGCAATTGCCCATTTCTCTGCAATAACTTACCAAGATCCTTGATTCTGACCAGCATGTTTTGAGTGAAGTTCTTGTAAGAAGCTATTCTTCCCTCGGGCGACGCAATTCCGACATGTGCTTCATAGATTCTTACACTCTTCGGTCTCGGAGGGTGAGGGTACTTGCGCTGCAAACAAATAAAATCAGTTCCTTTATCAACAATACTTCCGATTCTCTCACTGCAAATCATTCAAGTGGGGAGGATTCTTTGAAGGTGGCAGGACAAGTTGATAAAGCTGATAAAAAAGCATATGGGATCCAGGGTTTTATAAATAGAGGCATAGAGTTCAAAAGCGAAGAAGTTATGCTAACCTATATAAAACACTGGTTAGGCCTCAGCTGGAGTATTGTGATCAATTCTGGGCACCACACTTTAGGAAAGATATCAAGGCCTTCGAGGGGGTGCAGAGGAGATTTACTAAAATGGCACCAGGGATGAGGGACTTCAGTCATGTGGAGGGGCTGGAAAAGCTGGGATTGTTTTTCTTAGAGCAGAGAAGTTTATGGGGAGATTTGATGGCAGTGTTCAAAATTCTGAGGAGTTTTGATGGAGTAAATAGGGGGAAACTGTTCCCACTGACAGGCGGGTCAGTAACCAGAGGTCATAGATTTAAGATAATTGGCAAAAAAGGCCAGGGGGAGATGAGGAGAAATTTTTTTTACACAACGAGTTATGGTAATCTGGAACTTGCTGCCTGAAAAGGTGGTGGAAGCAGATTCAATAGTAACTTATAATAGGGAATTGGATGTATATTTTAAAAGGAAAAATTTGCAGGATTAATTGAATAGCTCCTTCTGAGAGCTGACACAGGCATGATGGGCTACATGGCCTCCTTCTGTGCTGTATGATTCTAACCACCTGCCCTGCCTCCACGGTGCACAGTGTTGTCATCCCAACATTCTATGCTGTGAAGCGGAAGCTTTGTTCAATCGAGTCCCAACTCAGTTGAGTGCTGTTGAGTGCGGAGGGGTTCGGCACAGGGTAGAGAGAGAGAACAAAATTACAAGGTGGGACACTTTGGCTGGTTGAATCACATCACTGGGAGCAGCCTGGAAATAAGTCACCAGCACACACCCCTCGTCAAGGAATGTATGTAACATGTCTGACGGGATAAAGAAAGAAATAGCAAAAATGAAATATAGGGGTAACAATTAAAGTAGAACACTTCAATACATGATTTTACATGTTAAAATAAAACTCCATACACAATTACACGGAACCAGAAAAATCAGATTTTAATAATTTGGTGAATTTAATGCTGGAAAATGGAACACTTTCAAATTGGCAATGCAGCTTCATCAATAGCTCCCAGCTCAGGTACAACGCGATTAAATGCACAGCAGATTGCCTGCTATTTTGGCCCAATATCGTGCCTCAGTCCCATCCTCAAAGTGTCCTCCTACTTCCATTTTCCACCCCAGTTATCCTTGTGGATTCACTGGGTGAGATGGTCAGTTCCTGCACCAAATTGTTAGCCGTGGCTCAGTGGGTAGCACTCTCGCCTCTGAATCAGAAGGGTGTGGGTTTAAGTCCCACTCCAGGGAGTGCTACACTGTAGGAGGTGCCGTCTTTTGCCCCCTCAGGTAGATATAAAAGATCCAATGGCACTATTTGAAGAAGAGCAGGGGAGTTCTGCCCGATGTCCTTGCCAATATTAATCACTCAACCACCATCACTAAAAACAGATTAACTGGCTGTTATCACATTGCTGTTTGTGGGACCTTGCTGTGCGCAAGTTGGCTGCTGCGTTCCCTACATTACAACAGTCACTGCACTTCAAAAGCACTTAATCGGCTGTAAAGCCTTTTGGGACGTCCTGAGGTTGTGAAAGGAGCTATATAATTAGAATCATACAAACACAGAATGGTTACAGCACAGAAGGCGGTCATTCGGCCCATCGAGCCCATGCCAGCTCTTTGTAAGAGCAATCCAGTTAGTCTCATTCCCCCACTCTTTCCCCAGAGCCCTGCAAATTTTTTCCCTTCAAGTATTTATCCAATTCCGTTTTGAAAGCCACGAATGAATTTACTTCCACCACACTTCCAGGCAGCGCATTCCAGATCACTACTCGCTGCGTAAAAATGTTTTTCCTTATGTCGCCTTTGGTCCTTTTGCTAATCACCTTAAACCCGTGTCCTCTGGTCCTCGACCCTTCTGCCAATGGCAACAGTTTCTCTTTATTTAGTTTATCTAAGCCCTTCATGATTTTGAAAATTATCAAATCTCCTCTGCTCTAAGGAGAACAATCCCAGCTTCTCCAGTCTATCCATGTAACTGAAGTCCCTCGTCCCTGGAACCATTCTAGTAAATTTCGTCTGCACCCTCTCTAAAGCCTTAACATCCTTCCTAAAGTGCAGTGCCCAGGATTGGACATACTATTCCAGCTGTGGCCGAACCAGTGTTTTATAAAGGTTCAACATAACTTCCTTGCTTTTGTATTCTCTGCCTCTATTTATAAAGCCCAGGAGTCATAAGCTTTTTTAACCGCTTTCTCAACCTGCCCTGCTACCTTCAAAGATTTGTGCACATATACCCCCAGATCTCTGTTCTTGCACCCCTTTTAGAGTTGTATAATTTAGTTTATATTACCTCTCCTCATACTTCCTACCACATATATCATTTCGCACTTCTCTGCGTTAAATTTCATTTGCCATGTGTCTGCCCATGCCACAGCCTGTCTTTGTCCTCTTGAAATCTATCACTATTCTCCTCACTGTTTACTACATACCCAAGTTTTGAGTCATCTGCAAATTTTGAAATTGTGCCCTGTACAACCTAGTCCAAGTCATTGATATATATAAAAAAAAAAGTGGTCCTAGTACCGACCCCTGGGGAGCACCACTGTACACCTCCCTCCAGTCCAAAAAACAACCATTCACCACTACTCTCTCTTTCCTGTCACTCAGCCAATTTCGTATCCATGCTGCCGCTGCCCCTTTTATTCCATGGGCTTCGATTTTTCTGACCAGCCTATTATGTGGCACTTTATCAAATGCCTTTTGAAAGTCCATATACACCACATCAACTGTATTGCCCTCATCAACTCTCTGTTACCTCATCAAAAAACCCAACCAAGTTAGTTAAACATGTTTTGCCTTTAACAAATCGTGCTGGCTTTCCTTTATTAATCCACACTTGTCCAAGTGACCATTAATTTTGCCCCGGATTATCGTTTCTAAAAGCTTCCCCACCACTGAGGTTAAACTGACTGGTCTGTAATTGCTGGGTTTATCCTTACACCCTTTTTTGAACAAGGGTGGAACATTTTCAATTCTCCAGTCCTCTGGCATCACCCCCGTATCAACAGAGCATTGGAACGGTATGGCCAACACCTCTGCAATTTCCACCCTTACTTCCCTCAGCAACCTAGGATGCATCCCATCTGGACCGGGTGACTTATCTACTTTAAGTACAGCTAGCCTTTCAAGTACCTCCTCTATCAATTTTTAGCCTATCCAGTATCTCAACTACATCTTCCTTTATGAAGACTCTGGCAGCATCTTCTTCCTTGGTAAAGACAGATGCAAAGTACTCATTTAGTACCTCGGCCATCCCCTCTGCCTTCATGCGTCGATCTCCTTTTTGGCTCCTAATTGGCCCCATCCCTCCTCTTACTACCCGTTTACTGTTTACATGCCTGTAGAATATTTTGGATTCCCTTTTATGTTGGCCGCCAGTCTATTCTCATGCTCTCTCTTTGCCCCTCATTTCTTTTTTCACTTCTCCTCTGTACTTTCTATATTCAGCCTGGCTCTTGCTTGTATTATCAACCTGACATCTGTCATACGCCCCCTTTTTCTGTTTCATCTTTCTCTCTTTTGGCATGCAGGGAGCTCTGGCTTTGGTTGCCCTACCCTTCCCCTTTGTGGGAATGTACCTGGACTGTATACGAACGATCTCCTCTTTAAAGGTCGCCCATTGTTCAATTACAATTTTGCCTGCCAATCTTCAGTTCCTATTTACCCGGGCCAGACCCACTGAAATTGGCCCTCCTCCAATTATGTGTTTTTACGCTAGATTGCATCTTGTCCTTTTCCATAACTAATCTAAACCTTATGATACTATGATCACTGTTCCCCAAATATTCCACCACTGACACTTGATCCACTTAATTTCCCAGAACTAAGTCCAGCAATGCCTCGTCCTCATTGGGCTGGAAACATACTGACCAAGGAAGTTCTCCTAGAATCATAGAAAGGTTACAGGACGGAAGGAGGCAATTTGGCCCATCGAGTCCATGCCGGCTCGAAGCAGGAGCAATCCAGCTAGTCCCACTCAGCTGCCCTATCCCCATAGCTCTGCAATTTTTTTCCTTTCAAATACTCATCCAGTTCCCTTTTGAAGACCATGATTGAATCTGCCTCCATCACCCCACCCCAGCAGTACATTCCAGATCCTAGCCAATCGCTGCGTAAAAAAAAAATTTGTCATGTCATCTTAGGTTCTTTTACCAATCACCTTAAATCTATGTCCTCTGGTTCTTGACCCTTCCACCAATGGGAAGAATTTCTCTCATCTATTCTGTCTAAACCCTTCATGATTTTAAATACCTCTAACAAAACTCCTCTTAACCTTCTCTGTTCCAAGGAGACAACCCAGCTTCTCCAGTCTATCCAAGTAACTAAAGTCCCTCATCCCTGGAATCATTCTTGTAAATCTTTTCTGCACCCTCTCTAAGGTCTTCACATCTTTCCTAAAGTGCGGTGCCCAGAACTGGACACAATACTCCAGTTGTGGCCGAATCAGTGTTTTATAAAGGTTCATCGTGACTTCCATACTTTTGTACTCTATGCCTCTATTTATAAATGATGTGGAGATGCCGGTGATGGACTGGGGTTGACAATTGTAAACAATTTTACAACACCAAGTTATAGTCCAGCAATTTTATTTTAAATTCACAAGCTTTCGGAGATTTTCTCCTTCCTCAGGTAAATGTTTCAAGATCTCCTTGAAGCCTACGCATTTGAAGCCCAGGATCCTGTATGCTTTTTTAACCGCTTTCTCAACCTGTCCTGTCATCTTCAACAATTTGTGCACATATACCCCCAGATCTCTCTGTTCCTGTACCACTTTTAGAATTGTGCCCTCTAGATTATATTGCCTCTCCTCATTTTTCCTACCAAAATTTATCACTTCACAGTTTTCTGCATTAAATTTCATCTGCCACGTGTCCGCCCATTCCACCAGCCTGTCTATATCCTCTTGAAGTCTATCACTATCATCCTCACTGTTCACTGCAGCTCCAAGTTTTGTGTCATCTGCAAATTTGGAAATTGTTCCCTGCATACCCAAGTCCAAGTCATCGCTATGTATCAAGAAAAGCAATGGTCCCAGCACCGAAGCCTAGGGAACACCACTGTACACCTCCCTCCGGTCCGACAAACAACCGTTCACCACTACTCTCTGTTTCCTGTCGCTTAGCCAATTCTGTATCCATGCTGCTACTGCCCTTTTATTCCATGGGCTTCAATCTTGATGACAAGCCTATTATGCCGCACTTTATCAAATGCCTTTCGAAAGTCCATACACACATCAACTACATTGCCCTCATCTACCCTCTCGGTTACCTCATTAGAAAACTCAATCAAGTTAGTTAAACACGATTTGCCTTTAACAAATCCGTGCTGGCTTTCCCTAATCAATCCACACTTGTCCAAGTGACTGTTAATTCTGTCCCGGATTATCGTTTCTTAGTTTCCCACTACTGAGGTTAAACTGACTGGCCTCTAATTGCTGGGTTTATCCTTACACTCTTTTTTGAACAGGGGTGTAATATTTGCAATTCTCCAGTCCTCTGGCATCACCCCCGTATCTAAGGATGTTTGGAAGATTATGGCCAGTAGCTCCGCAATTTCCACCCATACTTCCCTCAGCAACTTAGGACGCATCCCATCCGGACCTGGTGACTTATCTACTTTAAGTACAGCTAACTTTTCTAGTACCTCTTCTCTAACAATTTTTAGCCCATCCATTATCTCGACTACATCTTCCTTTACTGAGACTCTGGCAGCATCTTCGTCCTTGGTAACGACAGATGCAAAGTACTCATTTAGTACCTCGGCCATGCCCTCTGCCTCCGAGTAGATCACCTTTTTGGTCCCTGATCGGCCCCACCCCTCATCTTACAACCAGTTTACTATTTATATGCCCATAGAAGACTTTTGGATTCCCTTTTATGTTAGCCACCATACTCTCTCTTTGCCCCTCATTTCTTTTTTCACGTCCCCTCTGAACTTTCTATATTCAGCCTGGTTCTCACTTGTGTTATCAACCTGACATCTGTCATATGCCCCATGCCCTCTGAACACACTTCAGAAATTCCTCCCCCTATTTGCCGGTTACACTATTACTATCTGATCTATATTAGGATAGTTGAAGTCCCCCATTATTATTACTCTATAGTTCTTGCACCTCTCTTTAATTTGTCTGCAAATTTGCTCCTCTATATCCTTCCCACTCAAAATACATCTAGTAGTGTAATGGCACCTCTATTATTTCTTAACTCTAACCAAACAGATTCTGTCTTTAACCCCTCCAGGACATCCTCTCTCTCCAGCACTGCAATATTCTCCTTAATCAATACCACTAACCCCCTCCTTTTCATCCTTCCCTCTGCAAGTTCTTTTTTTCTTTCAAATTAAGAGCAGTTTCAGGCTGAGATAAAACAAAGTTATTTCATCTCAAACCTTTACAGCCATCAGACAGACACTTTCAATCCCTGTCTAGGCTGAATTCTAGGTGCTGGCAATGAACAGGCAGTGTGCTTGCTGCTCCTTGCACCAAACATCAGAATTTACATTTAATTCTTAACTCAGCTGCCACTTTACAAAGAATCCCATTGCTCAAACTTTTATTAATTTTTTCCTGTACATCTGGCAGCCGAACAAAAAAAACTCATTGCAGCTTTGCAGCTTTGATTCATTTATGACAAAAAAAACAGCATTGTTATAAAGGAGACAAAGACCGATGGGGATGTTTCAATTCATCTTTAGATACAAGTCATGTCTTCCCTCTCACAAAATAAGAGAGTCAACATGAATTACTTGAGAAAGGCAGCTTAATTACAGAAGACAACAGTTGGTAGAGAACTACCATTGTTATGGCTGAGCAGTGCCTAAATCCAGCGAGCGAGTCTTCACTCATAGCTGAAGGAGAATCGGGTTCACTTTAGACTTTTAATGACCATTAATACTTTTTGTAATGCTCTTAAACCACAGGGGTCAAACCACAGGGGTCAAATCACTCACACACACACACACACTCACACACACACACACACTCACACACACACACACACACACACACACAGGATTCTTTTTATATTCAAGACCTCAGGAGACCATCTTTAATAAAGGGAGCTGGGTGTAACATACTTTTTTCTTTCAAAGGAAGATTGTTGAGTTTCAATATTTAATGCAGCATTTCAACTTTCAGAACTCCTTTACATGTTGAAATCTGCTGACAACTGATTTATTTCTATACCTTGGGAATCATAAGATATCTGAGCAAAGTACCATAGTTTGTTTCTGAACTGCGTTGGGTACTGTGTCCATAGAAGTATCGAAGATAAAAATATCTCAAATGTAATAGTGTTAAAAACCTCGCATCTGCAAGCCCTGTCAATTTTTCTTATATATTCCGATTTCCCATTTCGAATGGAAATAACGAATGTAAACTTATCGAGCTGTAATTACGCCCTACTGCTAGTGGAAGTGCTGCACCACAAGTACAGGCAGGAGGGTGGAATTACACTGTGACAAGTTTAGAGTCATAGAGTTATACAGCACGGATAGAGGCCCTTCGGCCCATCGTGTCCGCGCCGGCCATCAAGCCCAGTCTAATCTAATCCCATATTCCAGCATTTGGTCCGTAGCCTTGTATGCTATGGCATTTCAAGTGCTCATCCAAATGCTTACATAGAAAGACAAGGGCAGCAGGTGCACAGAACCACCATCACCTACAGGTTTCCATCAGAGTCTCACACCATCCCGACTTGGGCATATATCGGCCGTTCCTTCATCGTCGCTGGGTCAAAATCCTGGAACTCCCTACTGAACAGCACAGTGGGAGAACCTTCACCACACAGACTGCAGCGGTTCAAGAAGGCGGCTCACCACCACCTTCTCAAGGGCAATTAGGGATGGGCAATAAATGCCGGCCTCGCCAGCGACCCCCACATCCCAAGAATGAATAATAAAACAACACTCGCTCACGCGGAATCAGGCCATGCAAAACCTCGTCACCTTGTCTGACCCAGAACTGAGCTTCAATCCCCCCCCACCCCCCCCCACCATCCCATATCCTAACCCTAACCAAACTGCTTATTTCCAACTTTGCAGCAGAGCCAGAATCTATCTCTACCCCACCCCACCGCCACTGAAATGCTTATTCGTGCTTTTGTCCTATGCCCTCCTTACTGGCCTCTCATCCTCTACCCTTTACAAACCCCAACAGGTTCAAAACACCATCATTCTCACTAACTCAGTCTTAGCCATACTTTCATCCTTGCTGGTAAGAAGGTAAGAGGATGACTAGGGAAAAAATAGGGCCGATTAGGGACAAAAATGGCAATCTGTGTGTGGAGCCGGAAGATGTAGGAGGGGTTCTAAATTAATTTTTTGCATCTGTTTTCACGATGGAGAAGGACGATGTAGACATAGAAATACGGCAGGGGGACTGTGATGTACTCGAACATATTAACATCGAGCGGGAGGAGGTATTGGCGGTTTTAGCAGGCCTAAAAATGGATAAATCCCCAGGCCCGGACGAAATGTATCCCAGGCTACTGTGTGAGGCAAAGGAGGAGATTGTGGGGGCTCTGACACATATATTCAGAACCTCTCTGGCCACAGGGGATGTGCCAGAGGACTGGAGAACCGCTAATGTAATACCATTATTCAAGAAGGGGAGTAGGGAAAAACCGGGGAACTACAGGCGAGTGAGCCTAACATCAGTGGTAGGAAAAATATTGGAAAAAATTCTGAAGGACAAAATTAGTCTCCACTTGGAGAAGCAAGGATTAATCAGGGATAGTCAACATGGCTTTGTCAAGGGAAGATCATGTCTGACTAATTTGATTGAATTTTTTGAGGGGGTGACTAGGCGTGTGGATGAGGGTAACGCAGTGGATGTGGTATACATGGATTTCAGTAAGGCCTTCGATAAAGTCCCCCACAGGAGACTGGTCAAGAAGGTACGAGCCCATGGAATCCAGGGTGCCTTGGCACTTTGGATACAAAACTGGCTTAGTGGCAGAAGGCATAGGGTGATGGTCGAAGGTTGTTTTTGTGACTGGAAGCCTGTGGCCAGTGGGGTACCACAGGGATCGGTGCTGGGTCCCTTGCTGTTTGTGGTCTACATTAATGACTTGGATATGAATGTAAAAGGTATGATCAGTAAGTTCGCTGATGATACAAAAATTGGTAGGGTGGTAAATAGCGAGGAGGATAGCCCCAGTCTGCAGGACGATATAGATGGGTTGGTCAGATGGGCGGAACAGTGGCAAATGGAATTTAACCCGGAAAAGTGCGAGGTGATGCACTTTGGAGGGACTAACAAGGCAAGGGAATACACAATGAATGGGAGGACCCTAGGCAAGACAGAGGGTCAGAGGGATCTTGGTGTGCAAGTTCACAGATCCCTGAAGGCGGCGGAACAGGTAGATAAGGTGGTAAAGAAGGCATATGGGATACTTGCCTTTATTAGCCGAGGCATAGAATATAAGAGCAAGGAGGTTATGATGGAGCTGTATAAAACACTGGTTAGGCCACAGCTGGAGTACTGTGTGCAGTTCTGGTCGCCACACTACAGGAAGGATGTGATCGCTTTGGAGAGGGTGCAGAGGAGATTCACCAGGATGTTACCAGGGCTGGAGCGCTTCAGCTATGAAGAGAGACTGGGAAGATTGGGTTTGTTTTCCTTGGAGCAGAGGAGGCTGAGGGGGGACATGATTGAGGTGTACAAAATTATGAGGGGCACAGATAGGATGGATACTAAGGAGCTTTTTCCCTTCGTTGAGGGTTCTATAACAAGGGGACATAGATTCAAGGTAAAAGGCGGGAGGTTTAGAGGGGATTTGAGAAAGAACTTTTTCACCCAGAGGGTGGTTGGAGTCTGGAACTCACTGTCTGAAAGGGTTGTGGAGGCAGGAACCCTCACAACATTCAAGAAGCATTTGGATGAGCACTTGAAATGCCATAGCATACAAGGCTACGGACCAAATGCTGGAATATGGGATTAGAGTGGACAGGGCTGATGGCCGGCGCGGACACGATGGGCCGAAGGGCCTCTATCCGTGCTGTATAACTCTATGACTCTATGACTCTATGAAAGTCACTAGCTGTGTGTCTCCCAAAAATCCTCATTCTTAAGTTCAAACCCCTCAATGACCTCACTTAACTCTACCACTGCAACCTCTGCCAGCTTCACATCCCCTCCTGTGTCCTTTGTTCCTTCAATGATGGCCTTCTGCACATCTCTCCCTGTGTCCCTTTGCTGCAGAATTGGTAGGGCAGCCTTCCGCTGCCTTAGCCATATTATCTAGAACTGCCTCCATAAAACCCTTGACCTCTCTTTCCTCTTTTAAAAGCCTTCTTAAAACCCACCTCTTCAAACAAGCTTTTGGTCAACATTCATCGCTCAACCATCGCAACCAAAACAGATTAACTAGCATTCATTTCATTGCTGTTTTTGGAATCTTACTGTGCTCAAAATGACTACAAGACAACAGTGACTGCACTTTGAAAATAATTCATTGGCTGTGAAGGAGAATTTTTTTTTACACTACACAGCAAGTTATGATCTGGAATGCTTTGCCTGAAAGGGCGGTGGAAGCAGATAATATCGTTACTTTCAAAAGGTGAATCGGATAAATACTTGAAGGGAAAAAATTTGCAGGGCTATGGGGAAAGAGCAGGCAAGTGGGACTAATTAGATAGCTCTTTCAAAGAGCTGGCACAGGCACGATGGGCTGAATGGCCTCCTTCTGTGCTGTATCATTCTATGATTCTGTGAAGAGCTTTGGGACGGCCTGCAGACGTAAAAGGTGCTATTTAAATGCAAGTTTTTGTTAGGTGCTATGCTGTCACAGCCTTGAAGATACTTCAGCCTAAAACATTTCCTGCTCTGAGGTTTGTGGTTTTGACGCAAGAGGGACTGAGTGGCACAATGGGTTACTGCACTACACTTTCACTTTTGGAGCACAGATTGATGAATGAGAATCTGCCACTGGTCTACTGCAATGGTCCTTAATGAAATAAGCATGGGAAGTCTAAACCCAGGTTTGACTATGCGTTGCTCAATAGCACAATACGGATCATAATTCAGCACTAGTTGGCAGTTTTATTCAAACAGGACACAAAGACAATTGATGGAGAAATGGAAATGTCACAATGATGCAGTAGGACTTGCTTTTCTGAGGTTCAAGTTAACATACATTGTTAGGCAGCGTTACCTCTACCTGATTCCAGCTCTACTTGATCAGGGAGCAGGTAATAGCGTCACTGGATGCCATAAGAAATCAGGATGAGGGATAACAACTTACATCTACATAGCGCTTTTAATGTTGTAAAACATCCCAAAATGCTTCACAGGAGCGATGATCAAACAAAATTTGACACTGAACCACATAAGGAGGTATTAGGACAGTTGACAGGGCTAGGTTTTAAGGAGCATCTTAAAGAAGGGGAGAGAGGTAGAGAGGTTTAGGAAGGGAATTTCAGAGCTTAGAGCCTTGGCAGCAGGTAAGCACGAAATGTCAACAAAAAGAAAACAAAAGATTGGGGCCATGAACAAGCTTCAAGGACTTTGTTATTATTTGAAGGTATTCTTAACCTAAGCACCAAATGTTTGGTTATTAAACAGCAGATCTACCCACTAGCTTCTGAATGTTGGTGCACAGACAATGGATCAAACTAGCTTGTTTTTGTGCTGACTTGGGATTTCAGTAAAATGTAATGGTGAGGATAGGTGTAATTTTTTTTTCTGCACTTGGACTGTGATAAAACTCCCAGCAGTGCAATTATAGACCTTGTGCTTTGATATGTGGAACATAGGAACATAAGTACATAAGTAGGCCAATCAGCCCCTTGAGCCTGTTCCGCCATTCAATTGGATCATGGCTGATCTGTATCTTAACTCCATTCACCCACCTTGGTTCCGTAACCCTTGATATCCTTGGTGAACAAAAATCCATCAATCGCAGGCTCCGTCTGCCCCTTCAAGCGGATGTAAAAGCTCCCACATCACTGTTTGAAGAACAGGGGAGTTCTCGCCAGTGTCCCGGCCAAAATTTATCCCTCAACCAACATCACTTAAAAACAGATTATCTGGTCATTATCACATATTACTGCTTGTGGGATCTTGCTGTGCGCAACTTGGCTATCGCATTTCCTACATTGCAAAAAAGGATTTCGTTGGCTGTGAAGTGCTTTGAGACGGCCTGAGGTCATGCAAGCCGCTGTATAAATGCGTGTTCATCCTTTATTTTATGATCCAGAGTCAGTAGTGCTCTCTAGGTTATGTCTCATTAAAATGACATTCAAGCAACTGTGTGCTTGATGAGTTGTGCACTTCAAGGACTTCTTCCCATGAGCTCCAAGGCACTGAGGACCCCAACTCATCCAGAAGGATGCAGTTGTGAGCAACACTAGCTGAGGTGAAGAACACAACCAGGTCAGAGTCTGGTGTACTGAGACAGCTGTGAGCAACCTTGTCCAACCCACTCCAGGTGCCAGAGGCTGTTGATTCTTACTTTGGTTGAGTCTCTTCGCTAACGAGGAAGGTTGTTCTTCAAAAAAACAGCATTTTATGGCTGAACCTGGCCAGCTTTAGTTTGTTCTTCACCAAGGAGAAACAACTTGCACAAGGAAACTGAAGGACTAGTTTCTGGCCAATTATCTGTCCTGTTGATTATACTTACAAACCAACTCAGACCAATGCTGGGTCTCAGTCATGCCCCTCCACCCTCATCCCTGAGCAGAAAAAGACAACGTTTTCTTCTCGCTCTTCCCCCCCACCCCCATTTCCAATCTCCCCTCACTCCCCAGTAGAGGCATCAGCAGGAGTCAATTGCACACAACAATTTAAGTCTAGACTTGGCATATGCCAAAATCCCAGTAGAATACAAAAGCATTTGGAGGCATTAAATAAGTCTCAAACCCAACAGACTGTAAAAGACAGCACAATCATTTTTTTTCAGCCAGCAGAGCTGACAAGAAATGGAGCTGACACTGACAGCAGGAGAAAAGCAGCCATCTGCCACGTCAATGTTACAGGCGGCACCTTGCGACGGTCGGACAGTATTTGCACCTGCACTCGATTGGAAGAGAGAAAACTGACAATTTGCCACCACAATGTCACCCACATGATTTGTCACTCACCTGTAACGAAACATCCAAAAGGATGGGTTACAAACTAAAATACTGTTTTCCTACAACCCAAGATCCTCCCCTCAATCCCTAACATTTTTGGGGGCCAATAATCCTTTTGTTCCCAATCTCCCAAGCCTCTGGGTTTAGTCAAAACGGTCACATATTGATCCCTAAAAATCAGGGGCAGACAAATTGCATCCAACATAATTCATAATTTGTTGAGCTATTCCCTTCACCAGCCGAAAAGTGGCAAAGAAAATTTAAATATCCAGATACATCAAGCAGAAACATTCTATTGTCATGGTTACCCATTGACTAGGGCAGCTAGGGAACATCTGATAATGAGACTTTCATCTCTGTATTAAAAAAAAAATCAGGAGGTTGAAGCCATTTCCATTCTAAAACCTTTCTATGCCAAGTACTAAGCTGAGCCAAGGCACCTAGTCACTTGCATTGGTCCAATAATGGTCAATCAAAAGGTTTTGTGCAGACCAGTGTTTCCCAATCTTAACAGGGGGCACGTTTGTATTCAGCAGAGATGAGAACAATCACATCTGTGAAGCTATTCCACATTTAACGGTACTCAGTAAAATAATGGGACTCAAGGCGGATAAATCCCCTGGACCTGATGGCTTCCATCCTAGGGTCTTGAGGGAAGTGGCAGTAGGGATTGTGGATGCTTTGGTGATAGTTTTCCAAAATTCCCTGGACTCAGGAGAGGTCCCGGCAGATTGGAAAACTGCTAATGTAACACCGTTATTTAAAAAGGGTAGTAGGCAGAAGGCTGGAAATTATAGGCCAGTTAGCTTAACATCTGTGGTGGGTAAAATTTTGGAGTCTATTATTAAGGAGACAGTAACGGAACATTTAGATAAGCATAATTTAATAGGACAAAGTCAGCATGGCTTTGTGAAGGGGAAGTCATGTCTGACAAATTTGCTTGAGTTCTTCGAGGATATAACGTATAGGGTGGATAAAGGGGAACCAGTGGACGTAGTGTATTTAGACTTCCAGAAGGCATTCGACAAGGTGCCACATAAAAGATTATTACTTAAGATAAAAAATCACGGGATTGGGGGTAATATTCTGGCATGGGTGGAGGATTGGTTATCGAACAGGAAGCAGAGAGTTGGGATAAATGGTTCATTTTCGGACTGGCAACCAGTAACCAGTGGTGTTCCACAGGGGTCGGTGCTGGGTCCCCAACTCTTTACAATCTATATTAACGATTTGGAGGAGGGGACCGAGTGCAACATATCAAAATTTGCAGATGATACAAAGATGGGAGGGAAAGTAGAGAGTGAGGAGGACATAAAAAACCTGCAAGGGGATATAGACAGGCTGGGTGAGTGGGCGGAGATTTGGCAGATGCAATATAATATTGGAAAATGTGAGGTTATGCACTTTGGCAGGAAAAATCAGAGAGCAAGTTATTTTCTTAATGGCGAGAGACTGGAAAGTACTGCAGTACAAAGGGATCTGGGGGTCCTAGTGCAAGAAAATCAAAAAGTTGGTATGCAGGTGCAGCAGGTGATCAAGAAAGCCAACGGAATGTTGGCTTTTATTGCTAGGGGGATAGAATATAAAAACAAGGAGGTATTGCTGCAGTTATATAAGGTATTGGTGAGACCGCACCTAGAATACTGCATACAGTTTTGGTCTCCATACTTAAGAAAAGACATACTTGCTCTCGAGGCAGTACAAAGAAGGTTCACTCGGTTAATCCCGGGGATGAGGGGGCGGACATATGAGGAGAGGTTGAGTAGATTGGGACTCTACTCATTGGAGTTCAGAAGAATGAGAGGCGATCTTATTGAAACATATAAGATTGTGAAGGGTCTTGATCGGGTGGATGCAGTAAGGATGTTCCCAAAGATGGGTGAAACTAGAACTAGGGGGCATAATCTTAGAATAAGGGGCTGCTATTTCAAAACTGAGATGAGGAGAAACTTCTTCACTCAGAGGGTGGTCGGTCTGTGGAATTTGCTGCCCCAGGAAGCTGTGGAAGCTACATCATTAGATAAATTTAAAACAGAAATAGACAGTTTCCTAGAAGTAAAGGGAATTAGGGGTTATGGGGAGCGGGCAGGAAATTGGACATGAAGCTGAGTTCGGATCGGTCAATGCCCTGTGGGTGGCGGAGAGGGCCCAGGGGCTATGTGGCCGGGTCCTGCTCCGACTTCTTGTGTTTAGATTTGTGGTTGGGATCAGATCAGCCATGATCTTATTGAATGGCGGAGCAGGCTCGAGGGGCCGATTGGCCTACTCCTGCTCCAATTTCTTATGTTCTTATGTTCTTATGTAATGGCTGCAAAGATAATTTTTATAAGTCAATAATACTTGGTTCCAAAACTCCCATGCCTCTGGGTTCAGTCAACAGGAACAGATATTATGGTTGTAAAGAAATGAGGGCAGGCCAATGATACGTTCAATTTTGAAGTAAAGAAACTGGGATCCAGTGGTTTCTTTTTACAGGAGTACAGAAACAGGCCATTCGGCCCAACGGGTCTATGCCGGTGTATATACTCTGCACGAGCCTCCTCCCACCCCGCTTCATCAACCCTATCAGCATATCCTTCTATTCCTTTCTCTCTCATGTGTTTATCTAGCTTCCCCTTAAATGGTCCTTATATTTATCCTCTTTATACAGACGCTCCATGACCCATCACCATTTCTCCTACATTTACAGACGTCCCCTGACCATCACCATTTCTCTGTCCTTTACATAAGAACATAAGAAATAGGAGCAGGAGTATGCCATACGGCCCCTTGAGCCTACTCCGTCATTTAATAAGATCATGGCTGATCTTCGACCTCAACTCCACTTTCCCGCCCGATCCCCATATCCCTTGATTCCCTTAGAGTCCAAAAATCTATCGATCTTAGTCTTGAATATACTCAACGACCGAGCATTCACAGCCCTCTGGGGTAGAGAATTCCAAAGATTCACGATCCTCTGAGTGAAGAAATTCTTCATCTCAGTTCTAAATCACCCACCCCTTATCCTGAGACTATGCCACCTAGTTCTAAACTCTCCAGCCAGGGGAAACAGCCTCTCAGCATCTAGCCTGTCAAGCTCTCGAAGAATTTTATACATTTCAATGAGATCACCTCTCATTCTTCTAAACTCCAAATAAAGCCCCATTCTTCACAATCTCTCCTCATAGGACAACCCTCTCATCCTAGGAATCAATCTAGTGAACCTTCATTGCACCGCCTCTGAGGCAAGTATATCCTTCCTTAGGTAAGGAGACCAAAACTGTACACAGTACTCCAGGTGTGGTCGCACCAAAGCCCTGTACAACTGTAGCAAGACTTCCTTACGCTTGCACTCCAACCCCATTGCAATGAAGGCCAACATACCATTTGCCTTCCTAATTGCTTGCTGTACTTGCATGTTAACTTTCTGTGTTTCATGGTCAAGGACACCCAAGTCTCTCTGAACACCAACATTTAATAGTTTCTCACCATTTAAAAAATATTCTGTTTTTCTATTCTTCCAACCAAAGTGAATAACCTCACATTTCCCCGCATTATATTCCATCTTAATAGTTGCTCCCTAACCCATCCCCATATCTTCCTCCTTTGCAGTCACTGGGATTTCAGTGAAGTGCGATGCTTCGTGTGCTGTTGAACTGTGAAAAACACCCGAACAGTATACTAACATTTTAGATTTTGCCCTTGCAATCTTGGACTGTGGCTGGAGAGTCAAGTACTGATGGGTACAAGTCTGACACTGGTCATGGGAGCCATTTTTGACAATGAATTAAGAAACCAATCAGTACAGCAGCAAGTGGATTGGGTCAAGTGCAATTTATCCAGCGACAGATTAGTACCAATGACTGTGGGATGTTCGTGGTGTAGAATGCCTCATATATTTGCCTAGTTAACAACAGTCGCTGCACTTAACAAGTCATTAAACTGTAAAGTAATGTGAGACATTTATGATACTAGACATATTAAGTATTTAAGTATTTTATCAGGAAAGATTGTACAGGCTGGGGATCTTTTCTCTAGAAAAGAGAAGTGAGGGGTGACCTTATAGAGGTCTTTAAGATTATGAAGGGGTTCGATAGGGTAGATGTAGAGAGGATGTTTCCACTTAGAGGAGAGACCAGAACTAGGGGCCATAAATATAAGAGAGTCACTAACAAATCCGACAGGGAATTCAGGAGAAACAACTTCTGGGCACCGCACTTCAGGGGCGATGGGAAGGCCTTAGAGAGGGTGCAGAAGAGATTTACTAGAATGATTCCAGGGATGAGGGGCTTTAGTTACGTGGATAGACTGGAGAAGCTGGGATTGTTCTCCTTGGAACAGAGACGGTAGCGAGGAATTTGATAGAGGTATTCAAAATCATGAAGGGTCTAGGCAGAGTAGATAGAGAGAAACTGTTCCCAATGGCAGAAGGGTCAAGGACCAGAGGACATAGATTTAAATTGGCAAAAGAACCAAAGGTGACATGAGGAAAAACTTTTTTACACAGCGAGTGGTTAGGATCTGGAATGCACTGCCCGAGGGGGTGGTGGAGGCAGATTCAGTCATGGCCTTCAAAAGGGAACTGGATAAGTACTTGAAAGGAAAAAAATTGCACGGCTACAAGGAAAGGGTGGGGAAGTGGGACTGGCTGGATTGCTCTCACATAGAGCCAGCATGTTCTCAATGGGCCGAATAGCCTCCTTCCGTACTGTAACCTTTCTATGATTCTTCACCCATGGAGTGGTTAAGAATGTGGAACTCGTCACCACAAGGAGTAGTTGAGGTGACTAGCATAGACGCATTTAACGGGAAGCTAGATAAACACATGAGGGAGAAGGGAATAGAAGGTTTTTTGATGGGATTAGATGAAGAAGGATGAGAGGAGGCTCACATGGAGCATAAACACCAGCATGGACTTGTTGGGCTAAATGGCTATTTCTGTGCTGTACATTCTTTGTAATTCTTTAGGGTTGAGGGGTTTTGATAGAGTAAATAAGGAGAAACTGTTACCACTGGCAGGAGGGTTGGTAACCAGAGGGGACAGATTTATTTTTTTTTAACGCAGTTGTTATGATCTGGAATGCGCTGCCTGAAAGGGCGGTGGAAGCAGATTCAATAATAACTTTCAAAAGGCAATTGGATAAATACTTGAAAAGGAAAAATTTGCAGGGTCGCGGGGAAGTGCGGGGGGGGGGGAGGGGGGAGTGGGACTAATTGGATAACTCTTTCAAAGAGGGCACAAAAGGCACAATGGCCACCTTCTGTGCTGCAAGATTCTATGATTCCATTCATTAATAAGCCTGTGTATGACACATTTTAGAAAAAGAAGACATTTTTCCCTTTGTGGAAAACACTGGGCTACTAAAGTACAAAATTTAGCTCAGCACACTTCAGTTGACCAGCAATAAGTGGGCTACTATGAATTGACTTGCTTGCCTAACAGCGGCACATGGGACATTTTTCTCCCAGGGATAGCCTGGAGTTTCCACTAGGGTCGCAATGGGGAAATGCGTCCAGGTTGCGCTGAACACGGCGCCAGTTTTGCCGAGGTGACGTTCCACCCAAGTTTCCACTCAAATTCATTTGCATAAGCCTGGACGTAAAGTCAGCGCAACCGAGCAGCGTCATCGATCACAAATGATTATTGACTAGAACATGGCCAATGGGGGACTTGAGATTACGGAATTAAACTCATTTATATTGAAAAGCTTAACTGCCAGGCCAATCAGTGCTTCCAACTGACTGGTCACAGGTCTCGTGTACCAAGGGCAGATCAAGTGACTGAATTTGAACTCATTTAAACTGAATTTAAAGTAACTTAATGTAATTGCAGCATCAGTACAAGAAACAGACCCAAGTGAGGCCTCAATTGACTGCTGGTCACTGCAGCTCATTAACGCTGGATTAACGTTACCCACGGGTGACTGTGCGCCCAAGATTCTGGACGCGATGTGATGAACACCCACCCCGCACGGGCGCAATTGGCGGAAACTCGCCACGCCGACCTGGGGGCATAGCCAGTTTTTTGGACGGAGACTGTTCTGGGAGATTTGACTTTTGAACCAGCGTAAAAGATGGCGGAAACTCGAGCGTAAGCAGTTATGGGTATGACTCACTTGCGTTTTAAATTCCCTGATGTTTTGCGCTATTTCAATCGATTCCGCCCAGGGTTGCGCTGATATCTGGTGTAGAAGACATGTGGAAACTCCAGGCAGATATGTTAAACGAATGAATATAAAATAATTGCTTACCACATAACGTCGGGGTGGGTCCCAATGCACCCACTCATAAGAAAGGGCCTTCTGCTCCTTCGTAACGTACCGTGCCCAGGGAGAAATGCGGTATAGCTGCTCTCCAGTTTCACCACCCATAAGCACCTTAGGAATAAAATAAAACATTTATTACTTGCTTATGGTTTAGTTGCCCCCTAAATTATGTGACTGAATGAATCAATGTTCCCCATTATATCTAAAATCAAACAGTGCATATGATCGGGACTGTAAGTTAAATAAAAGCTCATCATTGAACAGATAAATGTCTACATTACACCAGTGACTGCACTCCAAAAGTACTTCATTGGCTGTGAAGCTTTGGGACGTCCTATGGTTGTGAAAGGCGCTATAGAAATGCAAGTCTGTCTTTCTTTAGCTGCAACAATCTTAAAAATAGCATCAGCTACATCATTAATGGTTTATTTTTGAACATTATAGAAGGGCTTTTTCACCAAAACTGCACGGAGCCAGATGAAGAAATTACCTCATGTCAGTGATTATTGACTGGAACATGGCCAATGGGGACTTAAGATTACGGAATTAAACTAATTTAAATTGAAAAGCTTAAGGGCCAGGCCAATCAGTGCTTCCAACTGACTGGTCACAGGTCTCGTGTACCAAGGGCAGATCAAGTGACTGAATTTGAACTCATTTAAACTGAATTTAAAGTAATTCAGCCTCACTGAAAGCTGCATTGAGGGCCAGGAGAACCACACTCGTCCCTTCAGGACCCTGGTAGCATAACATAAGAAATAGGAACAGGAGTAGGCCATACAGCCCCTCAAGCCTGCTCTTCTGTTCAATAAGATCATGCCTGATCTTCAACCTCAACTCCACTTCCCTGCCCGATCCCCTTATCCCTTCATTCCCCTAAAGTCCAAAAATGTATCTATCTCAGCCTTCAATATACTCATCGAATCAGCATCCACAGCCCTCTGGGGAAGAGAATTCCAAAGATTCACAACCCTCTAAGTGAAGAAATGCCTCATCTCAGTCTTAAATGGCCGACCCCTTATCCTGCGACTATGCCCTCTAGTTCTAGCCTCCAGTCAGGGGAAACAACCTCTCACCCTGTCAAGCCCCCTCAGAATCTTATATGTTTCAGTGAGATCACCTCTTATTCTTCTAAACTCCAGAGAGTATAGGCCCATTCTACTCAATCGCTCCTCGTTGGACAACCCTTTCATCCCAGGAATCAAACTTCGTTGCACTGCCTCTAAGGCAAGTATATCCTTCCTTAGGTAAGGAGACCAAAACTGAACGCAGTACTCCAAGTGAGGTCTCAATTGTAGAATTGTAGTAAGACTTCCTTACTCTTGTACTCCAACCCACTTGCAATAAAGGCCAACATACCATTTGCCTTTCCAACTGCTTACTGTACCTGCAGGCACGAGGGGCTGACTGGCCTACTCCTGTTCCTATGCATGCTAACTTTTTGTGTTTCTTGTACCAGGACACTCAAGTATCTCTGGACACCAACATTTAATAGCACTAGGATTGGACATGCTTTTTATGCCCTGGAGCAGTGTTGTCCAATATATTAGTGATTAGTAAATATAAGTGAATAACAGACAAGGTCGTTGGACATGTGATTTCAAAAGTCTCAGTCGCATGGCGTTGTAAAATGGTAAGACTTAAAGCAGAGTGTGCAAGTGTTTTTGTAATCATTGTGAGTGCTTTATTCCCATGATTATGGCTTATTGGTTATCTGCTATAATGGTGTGTAATACAAATTGTGAAAACGACGGACTTCAGCACCACGGAAACACCAACATTGTATAGAGGGAAGATCTGTCATTGTGGTCTGATCAGCCAATCGGAATAACTGCTTCAGGTCAGCCGAAGAAGTCCAGCCAATAACAAACACCTCCAACAGGGCACGTCATGGCAACTGGCAAGCAGCATCCAACATTGTTCTTCATGGAGACTAGGCCCAGAAGGAGCCCCGGGGTGGGGGGGGAGCAGGGGCACGGCGGGCCAGGTCCCAAAAAGGAGGGGGGGGGTGGAGAGAAGAGAGAGAGCGGGTCCCGATAGGGGGAGGGCAGGGGCGGGTCCTGATGGGGAGAGCAGGTCCTGATGGGGAGAGCAGGTCCTGATGGGGAGAGCAGGTCCTGATGGGGAGAGCAGGTCCTGATGGGGAGAGCAGGTCCTGATGGGGAGAGCAGGTCCTGATGGGGAGAGCAGGTCCTGATGGGGAGAGCAGGTCCTGATGGGGAGAGCAGGTCCTGATGGGGAGAGCAGGTCCTGATGGGGAGAGCAGGTCCTGATGGGGAGAGCAGGTCCTGATGGGGAGAGCAGGTCCTGATGGGGAGAGCAGGTCCTGATGGGGAGAGCAGGTCCTGATGGGGAGAGCAGGTCCTGATGGGGAGAGCAGGTCCTGATGGGGAGAGCAGGTCCTGATGGGGAGAGCAGGTCCTGATGGGGAGAGCAGGTCCTGATGGGGAGAGCAGGTCCTGATGGGGAGAGCAGGTCCTGATGGGGAGAGCAGGTCCTGATGGGGAGAGCAGGTCCTGATGGGGAGAGCAGGTCCTGATGGGGAGAGCAGGTCCTGATGGGGAGAGCAGGTCCTGATGGGGAGAGCAGGTCCTGATGGGGAGAGCAGGTCCTGATGGGGAGAGCAGGTCCTGATGGGGAGAGCAGGTCCTGATGGGGAGAGCAGGTCCTGATGGGGAGAGCAGGTCCTGATGGGGAGAGCAGGTCCTGATGGGGAGAGCAGGTCCTGATGGGGAGAGCAGGTCCTGATGGGGAGAGCAGGTCCTGATGGGGAGAGCAGGTCCTGATGGGGAGAGCAGGTCCTGATGGGGAGAGCAGGTCCTGATGGGGAGAGCAGGTCCTGATGGGGAGAGCAGGTCCTGATGGGGAGAGCAGGTCCTGATGGGGAGAGCAGGTCCTGATGGGGAGAGCAGGTCCTGATGGGGAGAGCAGGTCCTGATGGGGAGAGCAGGTCCTGATGGGGAGAGCAGGTCCTGATGGGGAGAGCAGGTCCTGATGGGGAGAGCAGGTCCTGATGGGGAGAGCAGGTCCTGATGGGGAGAGCAGGTCCTGATGGGGAGAGCAGGTCCTGATGGGGAGAGCAGGTCCTGATGGGGAGAGCAGGTCCTGATGGGGAGAGCAGGTCCTGATGGGGAGAGCAGGTCCTGATGGGGAGAGCAGGTCCTGATGGGGAGAGCAGGTCCTGATGGGGAGAGCAGGTCCTGATGGGGAGAGCAGGTCCTGATGGGGAGAGCAGGTCCTGATGGGGAGAGCAGGTCCTGATGGGGAGAGCAGGTCCTGATGGGGAGAGCAGGTCCTGATGGGGAGAGCAGGTCCTGATGGGGAGAGCAGGTCCTGATGGGGAGAGCAGGTCCTGATGGGGAGAGCAGGTCCTGATGGGGAGAGCAGGTCCTGATGGGGAGAGCAGGTCCTGATGGGGAGAGCAGGGGGCGGGTCCGGCTGGATCCCAATGGGGAGAGCCGGGGGGAGGCAGGTCCCGAAAGGAGAGGAGGAGTGGGTCCGGAGCTTCTGCTTGTGCGAGTTAACACGGTAGATGTTTGTTAAGTAAATATATCCCTGTGAAGTACATTTACCTGCATTGTGCGAGTGTACGTAAGGAGTTTTCTACTAAAACTAGTGCATGTGGGTAAAGAGGTGTCACCGTAGCCTCACCTCTGGCTTGTCAACGGTTTCTACTGGGCATCACTGAGCTGTAGCAGCTTGCATTTATATAGTGCCTTACACAAACTCAGGACACCCCAAAGCACTTTACAGCCAATGGAAGTACTTTCGAAGTGTAGTTACTGTTGTAATGTCAGAAACGCGGCAGTCAATTTGCACAGAGCAAGGTCCCACAAACAGGAATGTGATAATGACCAGACCATCTGTTTTTAGTAATGTTGGTTGAGGGATAAATATTGGCCGAGGAAACCCGGGAGAACTCCCCTGCTCTTCTTTGAAATAGTGGCCATGGGATCTTTTGCGTCCACCGGAGAGGGCAGACAGGGCCTCGCTTTAACGTCTCATCCTAAAGACAGCACTCCCTCAGTACGGCACTGAAGTGCCAGCCTGGATTATGTGCTCAAGTCTCTTGAGTGGGCTGAAGTGATTTGAACTCATAACCTTCCAACTCAGACAAGGGTGCCACCACTGAGCTACGGATGACACAGATATCAACAGTGGGTTCATACTTCCCTCAACTCTACCCTAACTTTTCCCATTAGAAATAGGAACTCCAATAGCCTCTGCGGCCAAAACATAACATATGTCCAACATCATTCTAACATATCACAGAAAAATGGTATACAAAGCGCACACAGACATATATAGGCATTAATGATAAGATCCCAAGCGCTGGATCCATTGGTCTTATTGACACAGTACGGTTCCTCTTTGTAAGACCATTCCCTTCCTTTAATGAAGGTACATTAGACCAGTAGTTCTGAAATGTACTTTGAAACAATCACCGGAAAAAAAAAATCAGCCACCAATTGGTGATTCCCCTTCATTATGCGAGATACCATGGGAGCTTCTTCAGGAAGCACTTTGGTGGAACAAGGCTAAGGGTTAATCTGAAAGCCCATACTGATCGAGCAATTTCCGATACAGGAACAATAACTGCAGCCAGTGATTGCAGCTGACAGAAAGTGGAGCCTATAGGCTGGAGGGAGTAATAGTTGTGGGTCACAAGTGGAATTGGATGAATACTTGAAGGGTAGAAAATTTGCAGGGCTATGGGGGAGAAGAGCAGGGGAGTGGAACTAATTGGATAGCTCTTTCAAAGAGCCAGCACGGGCACGATGGGCCGAATGGCCACCTTCTGTGCTTGAAGGTCCTATGAAATGTGTGCACTGCAAAACCAAAAGAAAACAAAGGCTAACAATTCCTGTTCACAGATTTCATAAGGAAAAAAGCAGCTTGAAAATGCGAGCAGACAGTGGCCGTTACAATTCACAAATCAATCACGTTAAAAGTAATGCGGGAGTGGTGGGTTTTACTGGAGAGAGAGCCAGAGGCTGCTGGTAACCTCAGCCACATGATGCTCAACCAGACAGAGGACAATGCAGCAGTCAGGGGCGTTTCAACTTAAGCAAGTGAACTGTTAATCCTCAACAGGATTGAGGGCTGTGAACCTAAAACAGAATGTCAATGTCCAGTTATAAATCAAGATCAGAATTATTACAATTGCGAAGCATAACTTCCGTAGAGTCACACCGCTGGTATGTGTGCAGCTCGTGGATATTACAGTACAACCCCACTCTCTGGGAAGGGAGATCACCCCCGGTGTCCTGGGCCAATATTTATCCCTCAACCAACATCACTAAAACAGATCATCTGGTCATTTATCCCATTGCTATTTGTGGGATCTTGCTGTGCGCAAATTGGCTGCCGCATTTCCTACATTACAACAATGACTACACTTCAAAAAGCACTTCATTGATTGTAAAGCGCTTTGGCTATTGGGGTGGAAGGTGAGGACAAGGGGAAGGCGGAGTAACCGGGAAAAGTCTCCGTCGCATCTGTTCTGACTACCTTCCGCGCCACAGCTTCTGAAATGTGCTCCTTTTTCCTCCAGCCGAGTATCACCTTCCACAGTGGTGGACAGGTCCCTCGCCCAAGTCCGTCCCAGCTCCACCACTTCGGTGCTCACCCCTCCTCCTCCTCCTCCCTCCCAGAATCCCTAAGTTTTTCATTTGCTGGCCCAGGGCTGCATCTTCGAGCAGATTCACACAACAATTATTTTCAGTCGTTTGCCAAAACGCGAAAGCGAATGAGTGGTTGAGAACCAACAGACACAGATCGCTACCCCGGCTGGGAATTCACCCCAGGCCTCCAAACAGTCTCGGGATCAAAGCAGCTTCCCCCACTCATCAGCAATCTGTGGGAGATTCTGCTCTCCACTAGATAGAGTCAACTAGATAGAGTCTTTCTGCGCCTGGTGTTTGGTTTATTTTTTTTTAAATCGTTGTGTCCAGCCACTGATCGTCTCTGTTCACCCTCTCTCTCTCTCTCTCTCTCTCCCCCTCTCTTCCTCCCCCTTCCCCCCTCCCCCGCCCCGTGCGAGCTGCCCAAAGAAGCATTTTACAGGGGGTGCAGGAACAGAGAGACCTGGGGATGTACGTACACAAATCTTTGAAGGTGGCAGGACAAGTTGAGAAGGCCGTTAAAAAAGCGTATGGGATCCTGAGCTTTATAAAGAGGCACAGAGTACAAAAGCAAGGAATTTATGGCTATACCTTTATAAAACACTGGTTAGGCCTCAGCTGGAGTATTGTGTTCAATTCTGGGCACCGCACTTTAGGAAGGGTGTCAAGGCCTTGGAGAGGGTGCAGAGGAGATTTACTAGAATGGTGCCAGGGATGAGGGACTTCAGTTATGTGGAGAGACTGGAGAAGCTGGGATTATTCTCCTTACAGCAGAGAAGGTTAAGTGGAGATTTAGTAGAGGTGCTCAAAATTATGAGGGGTTTCTTCGGTGCAGGTTTCAAAATCATGAAGGGTCTAAACAAAGTAAATAAAGAAAAACTGTTCCCATTGGTGGAAGGGTCGTGAACCAGAGGATGCAGGTTTAAGGTGATTGGCAAAAGAACTAAAGATGACATGAGGAAAAACCTTTTTACGCAGCGAGTGGTTAGGATCTGGAATGCACGGCCTGAAAGGGTGGTGGAAGCAGGGTTAATTGTGGCTTTCAAAAAGGAATTATATAGGTACCTGAAGGCAAAAAATTTGCAGGACTACGGGGAAGAGTGGGGGAGTGGGACTAGCTGGATTGCTCTTGCAGAGAGCTGGCACAGGCTCGATGGGGCGAATGGCCTCCTTCTGAGGGCCCGGGGGGAGGCCGAGTGGGAGCCAGAGAGGGAAGAGTGAGCTCAAGAGAGAGGAGCAACCCCGATTTTTTGGCCTCAAGCAGAGAATGATTCAAAATCATTTTTCTGATTATACACCAGATTTCAGCAGAACTGAAGGCATTATAAAGTAACACATATTAGACTTGTTAGCAAAATTAAAGCCCCTGAGATTAAAGGGACATTGGCAGCCCGGATACAGAATTGGCTAAGGTACAGCAAGCAGAGAGTAGTGGTGAATGGATTTTTAGACTGGCTGGAGGTATACAGTAACATTCCCCAGGAGTCAGTGTTAGGAGCACTGCTCTTTTCGATATATATTAATAACCTGGACTTGGGTATAGAGGGTATAATTTCGAAGTTTGCAGATGACACAAAACTTGGAAATGTAGTAAACAAAGCATATGGGATCCTGGGCTTTATTAATCGAGGCATAGAGCACAAAAGCAAGGAAGTTATGCTAAACCTTTATAAAACACTGGTTAGGCCTCAGCTGTGATTAGCCTCAACTGTGTTCAATTCTGGGCACCACACTTTAGGAAGGATGTCAAGGCCTTTGAGAGGGTGCAGAAGAGATTTACTAGAATGGTTCCAGGGATGAGGGACTTCAGTCACGTGGAGAGACTGGAGAAGCTGGGATTGTCCTTCTTAGAGCAGAGAAGGTTAAGGGGAGATTTGATAGAGGTGTTTAAAATCATGAAGGGTTTTGACAGAGTAAATAAGGAGAAACTGTTTCCAGTGATAGAAGGGTCAGTAACCAGAGGACACGGATTTAAGGTGATTGGCAAAAGAGCCAGAGGCGACATGAGGAAACATTTTTTTATGCAGCGAGTTATGATGATCTGGAATGCACTGCCTGAAAGGGCGGTGGAAGCAGATTCAATAGTAACTTTCGAAAGGGAATTAGATAAATACTGAAAGGGAAAAAAATTACAGGGCTATGGGGAAAGAGATGGAGAATGGGACTAATTAAATAGCTCCATCAAAGAGCCGGCACAGGCACGATGGGCCGAATGGCCTCCTTATGAACTGTCTTCGTTTCATCCTGATATTAATTGCATACATGTTGAAACAAAGCCTTCTGTTCATTTCTCTCATGTAGCAACTCCTAGACAACCTAAACAAAATCAGTGTATGTATATATAAAAAAATTAACAGTGGGAAATATTCAGAAATATGAACGCTTTGAGTGTCTGTTAAACATACACGTCCCATACAATGAAACAACCACATCTTCCACTTCAAAGGAACAATGCTGTTAACTCGATCAAGGAAACAAAATCACTTTGAACGTTTAAATAAATGAAATACAATTTGAACTTTACATGCAATACAACATAGCAGGTGGTTGCTTTGCAAATCTTATAGCAATATGGTTTATGAACTCACACCAGCTCTTTAGGTCAAGCTGTGAGATATTCTGAAAAACTTTAGATCAGTCTTCAAGTACCATCAACAAATCAATTAAATTCTGTCACATTAACTTTTGTCTGTAACTTTAAAAGTTCACTGCCCTTAGGAATAAAAAATACATTTCTTTCATTACCGACACACTGTTATCATGTCTTTTCTCTTGTTATGTGACAAGTATTAGAGACAGATTGTGCAATTTTAGAGTTATTCCTGTATTCAATGCCGTTGAAGGTTGATTTCTTCGGGTTATTTTGATTTACGATCTTAAGCCAGTGCCATCAACAATTAACTAGTCAGGTTTGGGAGGAATTATTGCTTTCTTTTTTTCCTGTGAATGTTGTGCCTATCAAGGCGAGGGAGGTCAACACTGGGGCGTGAGACACGTTCCCTTCATACGCTCTGAGCTCGTGTTTACAAGAACCTTGGGCCGAGACTGCCCAAACTCATTTCACATAGTTATATAGAATTTACAGCACAGAAACAGGCCAATCTGCCCAACTGGTCTATATTGGTGTTTACGCTCCACATGAGCCTCCTCCCTCCCTATCAGCATATCCTTCTATTCCTTTCTCCCTCGTGCTTATGTAACTTCCCCTTAAATGTATCTATACCATTCGCCTCAACTACTTCTGTGGTAGTGAGTTCCACATTCTAACCACTCTCTGGGTAAAGAAGTTTCTCCTGAATTCCTTATTGGATTTATTAGTTACTATCTTATATTTATGACCCCTAATTTTGGATTCCCCCTTATATTTATGACCCCTAATTTTGGATTCCCCCTTATATTTATGACCCCTAATTTTGGATTCCCCCTTATATTTATGACCCGGAGTTTTGTACTCTTACAACCAGCAGACAGACAAGATTCTCGTCGCCTCAGTCTGAGCTACAGTTCAAGCAAAGTTCCTGAAGTGAAAGGGGAGTGTCCAACCCACTTGCACCATCCAGGAACTTTTATGCCTTTTTTTCCAGTTTGTAGCTACATTCCAACTTGATAGAATTTTTTGATGAAGTAACAGAGAGGGTAGATGAGGGCAATGCAGTTGATGTGGTGTATATAGACTTTCAAAAAGCATTTGATAAAGTGCCACATGGTAGGCTTGCTATTAAGATTGCAGCCCATGGAATAAAGGGGGCAGTAGCAACATGGATACAGAATTGGCTGAATGACAGGAAACAGAGAGTAGTGGTGAGCGGTTGTTTTTCGGACTGGAGGGATGTATACAGTGGTGTTCCCCAGGGGTCAGTGCTGGGACCACTGCTTTTCTTGATATATATTAATGACTTCGACTTGGGTGTACAGGGCACAATTCCCAAATTTGCAGATGACACAAAACTTAGAAGGGTGGTGAACAGTGAGGAGGAATGTGATAGACTTCAAGAGGATACAGACACTCTGGTGGCATAGGCGGACATGTGGCAGATTAAGGTTAACGCGGAAAAATGCGAGGTGATGCATTTCGGTGGGAAAAATGAGGAGATGCAATATAAACTAGAGGGTACAATTCTAAAAGGGTGGAGGAACAGAGGGATCTGGGGGTGCATGTGCAGAAATCGTTGAAGGTGGCAGGGCAGGTTGAGAAAACGGTTAAAAAAGCAGACGGAATCCTGGGCTTTATAAATAGAGGCATAGAGTACAAAAGTATGGAAGTCATGATGAACCTTTATAAAACACTGGTTCGGCCACAACTGGAGTATTGTGTCCAGTTCTGGGCACCGCACTTTAGGAAGGACATGAAGGCCTCAGAGAGGGTGCAGAATGGATTTACTAGAATGATTACAGGGATAAGGGACTTAAATTATGTGGATAGACTGGAGAGGTTGGGATTGTTCTCCTTAGAGCAGAGAAGGTTATGGGGAGATTTAATAGAGGTGTTCCAAATTTTGAGGGGTTTTGACACAATAGATAGGGAGAAACTATTCCCACTGGCAGACGGGTCAGTAACTAGAGGACCCAGATTTAAGGTAATTGGCGAAAGAACCAGAGGGGTGATGAGGGGATACGTTTTTACTCAAAGAGTTATGATCTGAAATGCACTGCCTGAAAGGGTGGTGGAAGTAGATTCAATTTTAAACTTTTAAAAGGGAATTAGATAAATACTTGCAGGGCTATGGGGGAGGAGCAGGGGACTGGGAGTAATTGGACAGCTCTTTCAAAGAGCCGATACTTGCATAATGGGCCAAATGGTCTCCTTCTGTGCTGTATCATTCAATGATTGTAAGCCAAGTGAAGAAATTGATCCCAACTACCACAGCAGGGAATACGAGAGATGGGAAACTAGGGAGCTCAGTCCAGAATCACCCCTGGACACAGGCACTCCACTATCCCTTGTTTGAACAGAAACTAACACTTGCGACACCCGGTGGTTCCAGTCCCTGTGCTAAAGCTGTGTCAAAGAGAAGCAGGACATACCCGTACTTCCCCCAATATCAATAGGATTATCAAAGGGGGAATTATAGTTACATGGGGATAGGATGGAAGTCAGTACAGGAAACTTCCATGCGACCCTTGGCAGCCCCCTCTGTGGGGAGTGATGGGTGGCACATGCCAAGTGGAAAAGTAAATGCTGAAGCAAAGAGAGGTTTTAATTCCGTGCAATATCATTGTATAAATGCTTACACCTTCATATCAAATTCCTCTTCCGCTATCTTAAAATAACTGATTGACGGTCTGTTAAATTAGCAGAGAGGGAATTTCACGTGTATTTATCTCAAGAGGGCCGGAATACAAAGGGATGGAAGTTATATTACAGCGATATAAACCCCTGATTAGACCTCATTTAGGGCACTGTGTTCAGTTCTGGGCACCGCACCTCAGGAAGCATATATTGGCCTTGGAGGGGGCGCAGTGCAGATTCACCAGAATGATACTGGGGTTAAAAGGCTTAAATTATGAGGACAGGTTGCATAGACTAGGCTTGTATTCCCTCAAGTACAGAAGATTAAGGGGTGATGTAATTGAGGTGTTTAAGATGATTAAAGGATTTGATAGGGTCGATAGAGAGAAACTATTTCCTCTGGTGGGAGAGCCCAGGACAAGGGGGCATAACCTCAAAATTAAAGCCAGGCCGTTCAGGGGTGATGTCAGGAAGCACTTCTTCACACAAAGGGGAGTGGAAATCTGGAACTCTCCCCCCCCCCAAAAAGCTGTTGAGGCTGGGGGTCAATTGAAAATTTCAAAACTGAGATTGATAGATTTTTGTTGGGTAAGGGTATTAAGGGTTACAGAACCAAGACGGGTAGACGGAGTGAAGATACAGATCAGTCATGATCTGATTGAATAGCTCGAGGGGCTGAATGGCCTCCTCCTGTTCCCATGTATGATAACAGCACTCACTGTGTCGGCCGGGCTCAGCTCTCCATGAGACCCTGGGCACCGATTCAAACGGTAGCACAGTGGTTATGTTACTGGACTAATAATCAAGAGGCCTGGACTAATAATCCAGAGTCATAAGTTTAAATCCCGCCACGGAAGATGGGGAATTTAAATTCAATTAATTAAATAAAAATCTGGAATTTAAAAAAAACAGTATCAGTAATGGTGGCCATGGATTGTCATAAAAACCCATCTGGTTCACTAATGTCCTTTAGGGAAGGAAACCTGCTATCCTTACCCGGTCTGGCCTATATGTGTCTCCAGACCCACAGCAATGTGGTTGATTCTTAATTGCCTGCTGAAATGGCCTAGCAAGCCACTCAGTTGTAAAATCTCACTACGAAAAGTCATAAGAAAGAAACCGGACGGACCACCCGGCATCGGACCACTAATCACCGGACACGACAAAGGCAAAACAATCCCAATCGACCCTGCAAAGTCCTCCTCACTAAATTCTGGGGACTTGTGCCAAAATTGGGAGAGCTGTCCCACAGACTAGTCAAACAACAGCCTGACATAACCATACTCACAGAATCATACCTTTCAGCCAACGTCCCAGACTCTTCCATCACCATCCCTGGGTATGTCCTGTCCCACCGGCAGAACAGACCCACCAGAGGTGGCGGTACAGTGATACACAGTCAGGAGGGAGTGGCCCTGGGAGTCCTCAACATTGACTCTGGACCACATGAAATCTCATGGCATCAGGTCAAACATCAGATTACCACCTACCGCCCTCCCTCAGCTGATGAATCAGTCCTCCTCCATGTTGAGCAACACTTGGAGGAAGCACTGAGGGTGGCAAGGGCACAGAATGTACTCTGGGTGGGGGACTTCAATGCCCATCACCAAGAGTGGCTCGGTAGCACCACAACTGTCCGAGCTGGCTGAGTCCTGAAGGACATAGCTGCCAGGCTGGGCCTGCAGCAGGTGGTGAGCAAACCAACATGAGGGAAAAACCTACTTAACCTCGTCCTCACCAATCTACCCCTTGCAGATGTATCTGTCCATGACAGTATTGGTAAGAGTGACCACCGCACAATCCTTGTGGAGACCAAGTCCCGTCTTCACACAGAGGACACCATCCAACGTGTTGTGTGGCACTACCACCGTGCTAAATGGGATAGATTCAGAACAGATCTAGCAGCTCAAAACTGGGCATCTATGAGGCACTGTGGGTCATCAACAGCAGAATTGTATTCCAGCACACTCTGTAACCTCCTGGCCCGGCATAGTGTTCACTCTACCATTACCAACAAGCCAGGGGATCAACCCTGGTTCAATGAAGAGTGCAGAAGAGCACGCCAGGAGCAGCACCAGGCGTACCTAAAAATGAGGTGCCAACCTGGTGAAGCTACAACACAGGACTATATGCATGCTAAACAGCGGAAGCAACATGCTATAGACAGAGCTAAGCGATTCCACAACCAACGGATCAGATCAAAGCTCTGCAGTCCTGCCACATCCAGTCGTGAATGGTGGTGGACAATTAAACAACTAACGGGAGGAGGAGGCTCTGCAAACATCCCCATCCTCAATGATGGCAGAGTCCAGGTGAGTGCAAAAGACAAGGCTGAAGTGTTTGCAACCAGCCAGAAGTGCAGAGTAGATGATCCATCTCAACCTCCTCCCAATATCCACACCATCACAAAAGCCAGTCTTCAGCCAATTCGATTCACTCCACGTGATATCAAGAAACAGCTGAGTGCACTGGATACAACAAAGGCTATGGGCCCCGACAACATCCCGGCTGTAGTGCTGAAGACTTGTGCTCCAGAACTAGCTGCGCCTCTAGCCAAGCTGTTCCAGTACAGCTACAACACTGGCATCTACCCGACAATGTGGAAAATTGCCCAGGTATGTCCTGTCCACAAAAAGCAGGACAAATCCAATCCGGCCAATTACCGCCCCATCAGTCTACTCTCAATCATCAGCAAAGTGATGGAAGGTGTCGTCGACAGTGCTAACAAGTGGCACTTACTCACCAATAACCTGCTCACCAATGCTCAGTTTGGGTTCCACCAGGACCACTCGGCTCCAGACCTCATTACAGCCTTGGTCCAAACATGGACAAAAGAGCTGAATTCCAGAGGTGAGCTGAGAGTGACTGCCCTTGACATCAAGGCCGAGTGTGGCACCAAGGAGCCCTAGTAAAATTGAAGTCAATGGGAATCAGGGGGAAAACTCTCCAGTGGCCGGAGTCGTACCTAGCACAAGGGAAGATGGTAGTGGTTGTTGGAGGCCAATCATCTCAGCCCCAGGACATTGCTGCAGGAGTTCCTCAGGGCAGTGTCCTAGGCCCAACCATCTTCAGCTGCTTCATCAATGACCTTCCCTCCATCATAAGGTCAGAAATGGGGATGTTCGCTGATGACTGCACAGTGTTCAGTTCCTTTCACAACCCCTCCGATAATGAAGTCGTCTGTGCCAGCATGCAGCAAGACCTGGACAACATCCAGGCTTGGGCTGATAAGTGGCAAGTAACATTCGCGCCAGACAAGTGCCAGGCAATGACCATCTCCAACAAGAGAGAATCTAACCACCTCCACTTGACATTCAACGGCATTACCATTGCTGAATCCCCCACCATCAACATCCTGGGGGTCACCATTGATCAGAAATTTAACTGGACCACCCACATAAATACAGTGGTTACAAGAGCAGGTCAGAGGCTGGGTATTCTGCGGCGAGTGACTCACCTTCAGATTCCCCAAAGCCTTTCCACCATCTACAAGGCACAAGTCAGGAGTGTGATGGAATGCTCTCCATTTGCCTGGATGAGGGCAGCTCCAACAACACTCAAGAAGCTCGACACCATCCAGGACAAAGCAGCCCACTTGATTGGCACCCCATCCACCACCCGAAACATTCACTCTCTCCACCACTGGCGTACAATGACTACAGTGTGTACCATCCACAGGATGCACTGCAGCAACTCGCCAAGGCTTCTTCGACAGCACCTCCCAAACCCGCGACCTCTACCACCTAGAAGGACAAGGGAATCAGGCACATGGGAACAACACCACCTGCACATTCCCCTCCAAGTCACAAACCATCCCGACTTGCAAATATATCGCCGTCCCTTCATCGTCGCTGGGTCAAAATCCTGGAACTCCCTTCCTAACAGCACTGTGGGAGGACCTTCACCACACGGAATGCAGCGGTTCAAGGCGGCGGCTCACCACCACCTTCTCCAGGGAAATTAGGGATGGGCAATAAATGCCAGCCTCGCCAGCGACGCCCACATCCCATGAACAAATAAAAAAATTGTAAACAATTTTACAACACCAAGTTATAGTCCAGCAATTTTATTTTAAATTCACAAGCTTTCGGAGGCTTCCTCCTTCGTCAGGTGAACAATGTGAAAAAAAACAAGGACTTGTCTACCAGACAAAGGGTCTATATTGTTTTTGTTTTAAGTTTTGTGTAGGAGGGAGAAAAACATTAGAAATACCAAGCAGCTGATGAGACACTACAAGCAGTGCTGTGCAAAGAAAACTGCAGTGCCCATAAAACAGGAGTTCCCAGCTTCCAAGAGAGGGAGCCAAATCACTGCAATTCTCACCTGCCACAATTTACTGCAGCACTAGTGCAAGGGCTTAGAAACAGTAACTGGAACAAACTAACATTGCTCCCGATCCTCTCAGGACCAGCACTCCCTACGCTAAGTGTCAAACTTCGTCGAGCTGGATAGAGAAGTTGTTTCTTCCACTGTAAACAAATTCCACACTTTAGATCTCCCAGGGGAAGGGTTGCTAAAACATCCACCTAGGAGGAAAATCCCTTGTTTTAACAACAACTTACAAGGTGCTGCGTAGGAGCGTAATCAGACAAATTTGACACCGAGCCACATAAGCAGATATTAGAACAGGTGATCAAAAGCTTGGTCAAAGGAGCATCTTATAAGAGGAGAGAGAGGTAGAGAGGTTTCGCGGGGGAATTCCAGAGCTTAGGGTCAAGATGGCTGAAGGCACGGCCGCCACTGGTAGAGCTATGAAAATCGGGGATGCGCAAGAGGCCAGAACTGGAGGAGCACAGATCTCGGAGGGTTGTAGGGTTGGGTGAGTTTACAGAGATATAGAGGGGCAAGGCTATGGAGGGAATTGAACACAAGGATGAGAATTTTAAAATCGAGGCGTTCCCGGACTGGGCGCCAGTGTAGGTCAGCGTGCACAGGGGTGATGGGTGAACAGGACTTCGTGCAAGTTAGGATAAGGGCAGCAGAGTTTTGGATGAGCTGAAGTTTACAGAGTGTGGAAGATGGGAGGCCGGCCAGGATAGCGTTGGAATAGTCGAGTCTCGAGGTGACAAAGGCATGGATGAGAGTTTCAGCAGTAGATGAGCTGAGGCCGGGCAGAGACCTGTGATGTTACGGAGGTGGGAGTCAGAGGCTCATCTCAGGGACAAATAGGATGCCAAGGTTGCAAATGGTCTGCTTCAGCCTCAGACAGCAGCCAGGGAGAGGGATGGAGTCAGTGCCTAGGGAATTTGGGGTGAGGACCGAAGGCAATGGCTTCCCAATATTGAATTGGGAGGAAATTTCTGCTCATCCAATGCTGGATGGCGGACAAGCTGCGTGACAAATCAGAGGCAGCGGAGGGATCGAGAGTGGTGACGGTAGAAAAGAATGTTGAACCCAGTCAATAGATACAGTCTGAAATGAAATGTCCTTTCTCAATTGATTGATTTTAGCAGCAGGATGGAGCAACAATGATTTGCATTAGGGATTCTGCCTCACTGATCATCTGTCTTGGCTAGGGTTCGTGTAGTGAGAAAATATCACCTGGAGGTTATAACCTCACAAAACAGAACACACTTTTACAAGAGGGAAAAATTCACCTTTATAAGGCACCTATTATGTGTGTCAAAAACTTCTCAAAATAGAATGAATCATTCAAGTGTACTGACTAATGTAGCAGCCATTTTGTGCACAGCAAGATCCCACAAATAGCAATGAGATGAAGGAACAGCTGACTAAGTGAAGTGTCTTGTCCACAACACATTATGCTGTTTTGTGGTCCCTTCAGGGTTAAAACCAGATCCACAAAAAGAAAATAACCCAGTCTGTTTGATGCACTAGAAACGGACAGAAAATCTGATGTATATCAGAGACATTAACATGTAAAATGCCTTAAATTGCATCTTTGTTCACTTGCTTGTTTTGTTCATTGATTTCAATAAGACTGTCACAATTATGTTGTGATATAATTGGATTGTTCCCGCAGCCTTTAGATGTGCAATGGTCCATCTTGGCCTTTTGAGGAGGTGCACTTGCACATAAACATTTTGGGCTGGCTGTTTACGTGCAGACTATTTAAGGGCAGTGTTCTGAGGCATCTCCTTGGGAGGCCATGTCTGGAAAGCACAGCCATTACCTGTGAGATCCTGGGTATGGCTGACAGTTTGATGCAATCAGGAGAAATTCGTATTTGATTTTCTTCGTTCAATAGTTGAATTTCAAAGGAATTAGAAAGTACCTCGAACAGACTTTAAACAATTCAGTATTCAGTCGTCCTTCTGAAGAGAGAGAGGCAGGCAGAGGGAGAGAGGGGGAGGCAGAAGCCTCTCCCGTCTCTCTCCTGCTTCAAGATGATCCTTAAAACCTACGTCTGTCACCTGTCCTAATATCTCCTTTGAAGCGCCTTGGGACTTTTTACTACGTTAAAGGCGCTATATAAATGCAAGTTGTTAATGACCCTGCTTTGAATCCCATGCTTTGGGGAAGTTTCCAGAATGCCCATCTTTGTAAAGGGGCCCACAAAAAAAAAATTAAAATAATAATGCAGCAATTTTTCAGTTTCCAGATGAATGAACAATGGTTATGCAGTTTTCAGCATAGTCAGTTTTCAAAATCAGCCGAGAGGAAGCCTTCCAAAGAGATAGAGGTAGTGGAAAGGATTTGATGAACAATAAAGACAGTTCTTGGTTTTAGATCAGTGAGCTGAGAAGACAGGCTAAGGAAGCACGATCTATTCTCATTCATGGAGGGAAGAGAGATTAAGATGGAAGAAGAATATGATCATAGTTTTTTTTAATAATAATGAAAGGATCGATAAAATGCATACAAGAAACCGAGAGTAACTTCACACGCAGGAGTCGTCTCAGGAATAGAATGCTTGCTTAGGGCACTAATGCAGACTCAACTTAGCATTCAGGAAGGGTACTGGAAAGTTCCTGATTCAGCAAAGAGTAGAGGATCAGAGCTTGGCCCAGAGACTGGTAATGAAATTTGTCAATGGTCAGCTACAAGGCAAGCAGCTCACCTCACCATTCAACCATGGCTCAGTGGGTAGCACTCTTGCCTCTGAGTCAGAAGGGCGTGGGTTCAAGTCCCCCACTCCAGAGACTTGAGCACAAAATCCAGGCAGACACTCCCAGGGCAGCACTGAGGGAGTGCTGCGCTGTCGGAGGTGCTGTCTTTTGGATGAGACGTTAATCAGAGGCCCTGCCTGCCCTCTCAGCTGGACATAAAAGATCACATGGCACTATTTCAAAGAAGAGCAGGGGAATTCTCCTCGGTGTCCTGGCCAACAGTGATCCCTCAGCAAATACCACAAAGAGAGGTTATCTGGTCATTATCACGTCGTTGTTTGTGGCTGCTTGCTGCGCACAAATTGTCTGCCGTGTTACCTACGTTACAACAGTGACTACACTTCAAAAAGTACTTAATTGGCTGTAAAATGCTTTGGGACGTCCTGAGGTCGTGCAAGTCTTTCTTTCTTTCCAGGGTAAACATTCCTCAAATCAAGACCCTAATCTCAATGGAGTGCAGTGCCCGGATACAGTTTGGATATTCCTCTTTCTTTGAATGTAGCTGAATGAGGAAGACCCAAACCGAAAATAGATAATGCTTTGCTTTGCACAGATGTGTTTTTTTTGGTCACAATATGTCTGACATTCACAGAAACTCATCACCATGCTTAAATGTACCCACAGCAAACTGATAAGAAATCTACACGTATTTAGAGATTCCCTTCACCTGGTATGGTGCCCACTCAATCCCTCCAAGGACGCAGCTCACTTCCCTAAGCCCGGAGGCCTTGGGCTCATATTGCAAGAAACTACGTTTAACTGTCTCCCAAAATGACTGAAACTTAACCAGCTCAAACCTCACAGCTTATCAAGCACAGGACCCTGGTACGCTCCCTGCTATTTGTCCAGCTAGGGCGTTGCTACCCAATGAACCACTGGTTGCAGTGATACCTGAAGCCGAGTGGAGTGACTCTCTGCCAACCGCAACCCCCCCCTACCCAAACCAGGACCCATGAGGAAGCCAAGTTGGCCAGTCAATCTCAGCAGCACTCTGTAGTACTGCAGACTTGTCTGGCTCAGCTTTCAGATCATAGTCAGCCTGCCACAGAAGATTGACTCGTTTCCAACCTTCCATTGCCAGGCACATCATCTTGCAGCCAAAGAGACACTGATTGCATAAATTAATAGCACGTCTGCAAGTAGAGGGCAATGTTTCAAATTTTTCCTCTTGCAGAAATCATACAACCTCACCAGTCTGCCATGTCGTGTACATAAAGAAAAAAAGAACTTGCATTTATATAGTGCCTTTCACGACCTCAGGACGTCAAAAGTGCTTTATTTTTTGAAGTGTAGTCACTGTTGTAAAGTAGGAAACGCAGCAGCCAATTTGCCCACAGCAATGTCCCAAAAACAGCAACAAGATAAACGACCAGATAATCTGTTTTAGTGAGGTTGGTTGAGGGATAAATATTGGCCAGAACCCCGGGGAGAACTCCCCTGCTCTTCATCGAAATAGTGCCATGGGGTCTTTTACATCCACCCGAGAGGGCAGGCGGGGCCTCGGTTTAACGTCTCATCTGAAAGACACCACCTCCGACAGTGCAGCACTCTCTCATTACTGCATTGGGAGTGTCAGCCTGGATTATGGGCTCAAGCCTCTGGAGTGGGACTTGAACCCACGACCTTCTGGGCCACTGAGCCAAGATTGACACATAAGGCACTCGTTCTGGATTCGTTCCTCAGTTGTCATGTTCGAGAATGTTAAAAGAGCAGGAAATGGCTGCCAAACACATCAATAGTCACCCCGTTCACTGATGGCGAAACACCAACTCCCGGGGAGACAGCAGAAGAAAACAAACTGACATAGCAAAGCAAATATAGTACAAAAATTGTAGAGCTTGAAACACTCCAGGTCTCAGAAGAGCAGCAGAAGAGGTTGAATTATATTCAAAAAATAAGACAGACCATACCAAATATCGGTTATCTAAAATTCTCTCATCGCTCATCCTTCATCTGGAAATCAATTATACCAAAGTAGTGCAATAATGGATAAGGCTAATTTTATGACTTAATTTTAAGGTGAGCTGGAGGAACTGAAGCGTCAAAGCATTACTCATCTTGAGCAGATAGTTCGAGGCAATACTTAATTAAAGCACGCTGATTACTGTAAGATGATGATCAGCAGACTAACACAAGGGAAACCCGTTCCATGCTGGGCTAGGTATCAGCCGTGGCTCAGTGGGTAGCACTCTCGCCTCTGAGTCAGGAGGTTGCGGGTTAGCTACAGATATTTAGGGCTAGTAATTACAAGCGCAAGTACCTTTTTTAACGAGGTGATAAGTGTTAATGACTGCCAATCAACCTCTCAGGCACCGAAAATTAACTCTTCTAAGTGTGGAGACTCATTACTTCAAGTTGCGAATTGTGTTAGGAGATTTTAAAAATGTCAAATTTTAAATTTAAATTTTTTTTTTCTTACTTTTCCTTTTTTCGTCTCTTAATCCAATCTTTCTTTCCCTCTCTATATTTCTTTTTTCTGTACCTGATTTGATTGAATTCACCCTCCTTCTCAGACCTTCCGCTGTTTATTTCCCAATCTTGAAATCTCATCGGTTAAGGAGATACCCTATTGGTTGCCCTGTTCATTCAGGGTGGGGAGTGTATATGTTGTGATACACAAGGTAAACGATTGTGGGGGACAGGCTGGATGGACCAAAGGGTCTTTTCCTGTCCGTCATTGTTCGTAGGCCCAAGCTGCGCCGTTATTAGCTTGCACTTTCAGTAATTTAGTGGGTAAAAACTGACGGGTGCGGGGGCAAGTCAAACTAACAGCAGAGGCCATTGGATGCCCTGCTACAGGAAAATCTGGCCCATTAGTGGCAGCTCACGGAGGGAGGGAGGGAGGGAGGGAGTGAGGAAATACAATTCAGCCATTACATTTCATGCAGTGCCATATCTGAACTCGACACCTCAAATTGCTCCTGACCAGTTCTTCACCCTTGTGTTGAACAGCTCAAAACACAATCTCCAGACACCTGCACATTTACCGTGACAATATGACACTTTCTCGAAACCCCAGTGCCAACGCTGTCCACGATTACAGTCCATCTATTTTGGTATTCGACACAGCTATGTGACTCTGAACAGCAGAACCCAGTGCTACAGTGCTCTCTGCACAAGAAGCTACTGTAAAGTGTGTACAAAAATACAGACCCATCCTGAAATACTGATGCATTCTCCAATGCTGTAACTAATACATCTTTCAAAAAGATCAGCTGACATTTAAAGGGCGATCTGAAAGTTCCAAGAAGCCCTGGGGTTCTCTACAGGAGGAGAAAAAGGACAAAGTGACGAAGCCCTCGAGCACGTAGTGAACGAAAAAATTGGTGCAAAACTAGAGGGGGATGGCCGGAAAATTCACAGGCGATTTGTGTAATGAGCAGTGCATCAACCCACTGTCCCTCAGTTACAATTATATAAAGCTCTGGTCAGACTCCAGCTGCAGTACTGCATTCAGTTCTGGGCACCGCACCAGAGGAAGGATATATTGGCCTTGGGAGAAGGTGCAGCACAGATTCACCAGAATGATACTGGGGTTAAAAGGGTTAATTTATGAGGACAGGTTGCATAGACTAGGCTTGTATTCCCTAGAGTATAGAAGATTAAGGGGTGATCTAATTGAGGTGTTTAAGATGATTAAAGGATAGATAAGGTAGATAGAGCGAAACTATTTCCTCTGGTGGGAGAGCCCAGAACAAGGGGGCATAACCTTAAAATTAGAGCCAGGCCGTTCAGGGGTGATGTCAGGAAGCACTTCTGCACACAAAGGGGAGTGGAAATCTGGAATTCTCTTCCCCCAAAAAGCTGTTGAGGCTGGGGGTCAATTGAAAATTTCAAAACTGAGATTGATATATTTTTGTTGGTAAGGGTTACGGAACCAAGGCAGGTAGATGGAGTTACGATACAGATCAGCCATGATCTGTTTGAATAGAGGAACAGGCTTGAGGGGCTGAATGGCCTCCTCCTGTTGCTATGTTCCTCACCAGTCTCAGCCCAAACTCTCACCCAAAATAAAACTCGCAGCCACGATTCGGTTTAGACAAGTGTTTTTTTATATATAAAAAAAAACCTTGCCAAACAGGAAAGCGAAGCTGATGTTTCTGCAATACGGACATTCCACAGGTATCGTTTGTGAAGCTCAGAACAGATAGGTAGAGGCAACTTATTTCTGGATCAAAGTGGAGCGAAGGCAGAGATTTCTTCCCCACCTCCCCCCCACCAAACATGGCGTGAATTTTTTTTTTTTTAAATTGAATATTCAAAAAACAGTACCGCAATCGACTGGAGATTAGGAATTTTGAAAATGGTAGTTTGGACAGTTCTATGTAATAAATAAGGCTACAATCTAATCAAGATGACTTTATAAACCACAAGAGAGAAACTCAAGTGGTTTGCCAACGTCATCTCAATTCCAAGATTTAATTATAAGCTTTTACTCTCTCTACCATCTCCAATTATATTTATTAATAATGTATTATTTTGTGGTCTCAATAAATTGAAACCATGCTAATGACTTTTAAACTTAGAGCTGGTACTACATTGACTGCTGGGATGAGACACCTTTGAACATCGTGACTGGGGTTAATACAGCCACGTGATTAACAGAATGGTACAATGATAATTTATAACTCAAAAACAGGGCAAATGGAAGGAACAAATGTAAGGGAGTCACTGCACACGAGGCACAGAATTACATACACTCTACAGCACAGAAATAAGCCATTCGGCCCAACAGGTCCATACCAGTGTTTATGCTCCACACCAGCCTCCTCCCACCCTTCTTCATCTAACTCCATCATATTATCCTTCTATTCCTTTCTTCCTCTATGTTTATTGAGCTTCCCCTTAAATGCATCTATGCTATTCACCTCAACTACTCCTTGTGGTAGCGAGTTCCACATTCTAACCACCCTCTGGGTAAAGCAGTTTCTCCTCAATTCCATAGTGACTAGTTCTGGTCTCTCCCGCAAGTGGAAACATCTTCTCTACGTCTACCCTACCAAACCCTTTCATAATCTTAAAGACGTCTATTAAGGACCTAGGAAGGAGGCATTGCTGGACTTGGTTCCAGGGAATGAGGCGGACGAAACGGAGCAAGTGTCAGTGGGGGAATATTTAGGGAGCAGCGATCATAGTATCATAAAGTTTAGATTAGCTATGGAAAAGGACACGGACCACTCTAAAGTAAAAATACTTAATTGGAGGAGGGCCAATTTCAATGGGATGAGAACAGATCTGGCCCGGGTAAATTGGAATCAAAGACTTGCAGGCAAAACTGTAATTGAACAATGGGCAGCCTTTAAAGAGATGGTGGTTCGGGTACAGTCTAGACACATTCCCACGTGGCAGAAAGGTAGGGCAACTAAAGCCCAGAGCTGCCTAGATGACAAGACAGATAAAGAGTAAGATGAAACAGAAAAAAGGGGTGTATGACAGATGTCAGGTTGATAACACAAGTGAGAACTAAGCAGAATATAGAAAGTTCAGAGAGGAAGTGAAAAAGGAAATAAGAGGGGCAAAGAGAGAGTATGAGAATAGACTGGTGGCCAACATAAAAGGGAATCCAAAAGTCTTCTACAGGCATGTAAACAGTAAACGGGTAGTAAGAGGAGGGATGGGGCCGATTAGGGACTATAAAGGAGATCTACTCATGAAGGCAGAGGGGGTAGCCGAGGTACTAAATGAGTACTTTGCATATGTCTTTACCAAGAAAGATGATGCTGCCAGATGTAAGTGGTTTTCTCAGGCTTACCGAAAACACACCTCTTACTATAAGTTCTGGAACGATGGGGATTCTAAGGACAGATCAGACTCGGACACACGTTTTCGGGCTCAACCGTATTGTGTTTAATAAGATTAACAATGACACTAGCAAACAGTACAAACCATACAACCCTACTGTGCTAAATTACCACGATCTAATAAGAGAAACCCCCCCCCCCCCCCCCCCCGTGAAATAAACTAACACAGGACACCCCCCCGCCCCCACCAGCACTAAAACCCTCTAAGGTTTGGTTGGGACTTACAATCACCCCCTCACGCAGCTAAGTGGTCTTGTGGCTGTGTAGGCACAGGCAATATGCTCACCCAGATCGCCCGGTGTCTTACTCGCAGCTTCTTCCTGCACATCTCGCTCCTGGTTCTGTACCGCCGATGCAGTATCCAAGTTCCAGTTTGAGTCGAGATCCGTTGATGAGGGATGAAGAGCAGTGCTCAGCTTCTGGCAGTGTTCCGTTGAATCGACCCAAGCCCCACTCGGGAGGCTCGCTGTCGATCGATGCCGAGGAGCAGAGAGCAGAGCCCAGCCGATACTATCCTGATCGATGCATTGACTCAGGTGATCTGTCTGGAACCCACCCCCACCACTGTGGCCTGGAGAGTCTCATAATCTTTGAAATCTTTGTGAAAAATGCTATTTCGTTTTCCCGCTCCCAGGCCTTGCACCTGGAGAGACAATGGGTGCTGATTACTGGGTGCCTGTCGTTTCCTGAGTTGATGGGTTTCGATCTCAATCCGATCTGGCTTAACTGGCTTCTCTCCTGGAAGACTATGGCCTGGCCATCTCCAGCCTTCCACCAGGAGGCTGAGTGTCTGAGTTACCTCTCGGGCTATTGTTCCCAGTAAACATGTTAAATGGTGATGACGTCAATCGGCCTGGGTTCCCTTCCACCCAGCCTGTCAGTGTGAAAATGTCCGTTTGTATATGAATGCACCTTGGTCTGGTTAGCCTGGCTCGAAACTCCTGCCAGTCAATCCTGTTCTATAAGCCACTCCCACAAGCTTGCCAAACAGTACAGTTCTTTCTTGGGGGTATTGGATTTAAAATATGATTCATAAAAATGGCCAGAACGCTGGTGCTACACAGAGTCTCAGTAAAGGAAGATATAGTTGAGATACGGGATGAGCTAAAAATTGGTAAAGAAGAGGCACTTGAAAGGCTAGTTGCACTTAAAGTAAATAAGTCACCCGGTCCGGATGGGATGCATCCAAGGTCGCTGAGGGAAGTAAGGGTGGAAATTGCGGAGGTACTGGCCATAATCTTCCAAACATCTGTAGATATGGGGGTGGTGCCAGAGGACTGAAGAATTGCAAAGGTTACACCCTTGTTCAAAAAAGGGTGTAAGGATAAACCCAGCAACAATAGGCCAGTCAGTTTAACCTCAGTGGTGGGGAAACTTGTGGAAACGATAATCCGGGACAGAATTAACAGTCACTTGGATGAGTGTGGATTGATTAGGGAAAGCCAGCATGGATTTGCTAAAGGCAAGTTTTTTGATGAGGTAACAGAGAGGGTAGATGAGGGCAATGCAGTTGATGTGGTGTATATGGACTTTCAAAATGCATTTGATAAAGTGCTGCATGGTAGGCTTATCATCAAGGTTGTGGCCCATGAAATAAAGGGGGCAGTAGCAACATGGATACAGAATTGGCTAAGTGATAGGAAACAGGAAAATGACAGGAAAGAGAGTAGTGGTAAACAGTTGTTTTTCGGACTGGAGGAAGGTGTACAGTCAGTGCTGGGACCACTGCTTTTCTTGATATATATTAATGACTTGGACTTGGGTGTACAGGGCACAATTTCTAAATCTGCAGATGACACAATACTTGGAAGGGTAGTAAACAGTGAGGAGGATAGTGATAGACTTCAAGGGGATATAGACAGGCTGGTGGAATGGGCAGACACGTGGCAGATGAAATTTAACACAGAAAAATGCAAAGTGATACATTTCAGTAGGAAGAACAAGAAGAGGCATTATAAACTAGAGGGCGCAATTCTAAAAGGGGTACAGGAACAGAGATCTGGGAGTAAATGTGCACAAATTGTTGAAGGTGGCAGGGCAGGTTGAGAAAGCGGTTAAAAAAAACATACGGGATCCTGGGCTTTATAAATAGAGGCATAGAGTACAAAAGTATAGAAGTCATGATGAACCTTTATAAAACACTGGATCGACCACAACTGGAGTATCGTGTCCAGTTCTGGGCACCGCAAATTAGGAAAGATGTGAAGGCCTTAGAGAGGGTACAGAAGAGATTTACTAGAATGATTCCAAGAATAAGGGACTTCAGTTATGTGGATAGACTGGAGAAGCTGGGGTTGTTTTCCTTGGAACAGAGAAAGTTGCAGGGAGATTTGATAGAGGTATTCAAAATCAAGAAGGGTCTAGACAGAGTAGATAGAGAGAAACTGTTCCGATTGGCAAAAGGGTCAAGAACCAGAGGACATAGATTTAAGGCGATTGGCAAAAGAAACAAAGGTGACATGAGGAAAACCTTTTTTTTTAAAAAAACACAGCGAGTGGTTAGGATCTGGAATGCACTGCCAGAGGGGGTGGTGGAGGCAGATTCAATCATGGCCTTCAAAAGGGAACTGGGTAAGTACTTGAAAGGAAAAAATTTGCAGGGCTACGGGGATAGGGCGGGGGAGTGGGACTAGCTCTTGCATGGAGCCAGCGTGGACTCCATGGGCTGAATGGCCTCCTTCCATGCTGTAACCTTTCTATGATTCTATGTCAGTCTTTGCTTTTCTGGAGAAAAAAGCCCCAACCTCTTCAATCTTTCCTGATAGACCTGAGAGGTTATACCTGTTATCCTCCTAGTAAATCTTTTTTGCACCTTCTACAGTGCCTCTATATCCTTACTATAAAAAATATAAAATAGAGACCAGAACTGTTGACAATACTCCAAGTGTGGTCTAACCAATGTTCTATACAAGTTTAACATGGCTTTTCTGCTTTTCAATTCTATCCCTCCAGAAATGAATTCCAATGCTTGGTTTGCTTTTCTTATGGCCTTATTAACCTGCGTCACTTTTAGTGATTTGTATATCTGTTCCCCCAGACCCCTTTGTTCCTCTATCCCATTTAGACTATTATCCAAGCAGTATGTGGCCTCCTTTATTCTTCCTACCAAAATGTACCACATCACACTTATCTATATTGAATTTCATTTGCCAATTACACACCCATTCTGCAAGTTTATTAACGTCTTCCTGTATTTTATCGCAGTCCTCCTCGGTATTAACTGCGCCCCCCAATTTGGTGTCATCTGCAAGTTTTGAAATTGTACTTCCAATTCCCGAGTCCAAATTGTTTATGTAAATAGTGAACAATCGTGGTCCCAGCACTGATACTTATGGAACACCACTTCTCACTTTTTGTCAATCTGTGTAGCTACCTTTAACCCCTACTCTCTGTTTTCCGTTTTGTAGCCAGCTTGCGGTCCATTCTGCTACTTGTCCCCTGACTCCACATGCTCAGACCTTAGTCAGGATTTTACTATGCGGTACCTTACTGAAGACCTTTTGAAAGTCCAAATATATTACATCTACTGCATTAACCTAGTCGACCCTTTCTGTTACTCTAGAGGTTGTGACGTATCATTGATTTAATAAATAAAGAAGATTAACCAGACATTTCAGTGTTTCCTAGTCCTTGAACTTGTAAAGGGTGTATGACAATATCCAAAAAGACTTACACATAAGGGCATAAGGATATATGACAATATCCCGTATACATCCAACAGCTTATACAGAAATATAAATAGATCTCAGTTTATAAACTGAGTCAGTGTTGTCACTGGGAATACTTGGCATAGTCCTATGCAGTTTTAATATAGTGCATTTTTGCATGAAATCCTTGAAGTTCTGCAAAGTTGCGGAATTTAACAGATTTCATATAAATATGTTGCACTGATTTCAGGATACTTTTATGCCCAATCAACAGCCACACTTCACCCTCGTGCCATAGTGCAGAAAATGCTCCCTGCAGACACAACCTATAATTGTACTGAACAATTCAAATGGACACAACACCCAAATTATGTACCATTAATTATTCTTTACTGAAATCCCAGTTTCGTGTTTAATGATTTAAGAAAGGAGCAGTAAGGAGGATTTTGCGTTGAAGATGACAATTCAGGACACAGTGGCAGGTCAATGCAGCAGAAAAATGTACAAGTCAGACGCAATTTGTCCATTTTTCTTTCTCTGCCCATAACATGCAAAACATGGGGAATGCAGACAGATCGGAAAGAAAATAACCATGTAAATGTAGGCAGTAAGCACCTCGCAGCCTGTACCAGCTTATCAGATGCCAACACGATGTGTCCTCTTCATTTCAACCTTCTGGCATAACAGAAGCATTGTGCAACAAGTTAAAAACCAAATCCCCTCTCCCTGTTTCTTAGGTAGTGCGCTGTTTCTCCCCTCTATCAATAGAAAAGGGTTCCATATTTACATTGCCTAGGGTGCAGTTCTTAGAGCAATGTTGGGCTCTGGACACTGCCTCCTTTACACCAAAAATTTGCTGTCAATGATGGGAATGCCTCACACTTGTGGCCAGTGGTGCAACAGTGTAAAGGCGCCAGAGTTGTGTATGGAAAGTGACCAGCATACTACTGTGTGCAATGCACCCCCAGAAGCAAGCTCTCCATCACCGGATCGCTTTTCCAGAACAGCTCCCCTAACGGGTCCCAATCTGTTTATAAACCTGTGCAGAATACCTATTACTATCTAAACAAGCTACACAAGATCTAAAATCACAAGGAATTCCTTAATTACCTAATCAAGACAGTCCATCTACACGCAACAGATCGCAGGCGCTTCACGCTGATCACAGAATTTTAAAATTCTCAGCCTTGTTTTCAAATCCCTCCATGGTTGGGCAGAACACGCGGAAATGATTGTTCGGGGGGAGGGGGACAGAATAACAAGAAGTCGACGATTTCACTGGAGTGGGTGAAGTGGTTGGCCAAGTCCCAACTCTGTAACCTCCTCCAGCCCTACAACCCTCCGAGATCTCTGCCCTCCTGCACATCCCCAACTTTAATCGCTCCATCATTGTTGTTGACTTTTCCTACAATCCATTCTCCCAGCGGGATCCTCAGCAAGGTGCAGCCACATGACCTTGCTTCAGAATCCCAACCACCCTTTCCAACAGCAGGCATCCCAAATATTCTCACCGCTAAGTGGATTTTTACCGAAAAACTTTGGTGAAATGCCCAGGCACGTGGTGCAGTTACACCATCAGCTGAGAGAGTCGGAATAGGTCCGAGCCTTGATCAGGCGATGCCAAGCCCATTCCTGGACAAGTGAGGGAGGCGAGGGCTTCCAAGGTTTTGAGATTCTAGAGGAGAATTAACATAAAAGAAGAAAGGATGTCATGGGGGAAGAGAAATTGGAAGGTAGAGTGGATAGGTCAGACAACAGGCTTCTTTGTGTACCCCATCAGGGGTGGGAGAGAGGGGCTGGCTGAGTCTCTCCAGATATGCAATCGCGATTCAAGTCTTAGATGTTGAAAGGTTTAGAGCTCTCAAGAGGCAAAACAGTTTTTGGTCCAAAAGAAAATTTACAAACCACCAATGTAAATACAGGACGACACTTGACAAATAGTACACGAATGTAGGTCAGTGTAAACAATATCCCACACACAGCCGTCATACCTTTTTTTTTTCTGAGGTGGTTCTATCGTTTAAAAAGTGAATATAATAAATCGTTAAAACAATATTTGCAAGGAAAAGCACAAATCAGCTGAAACGAATAGGGAAAGGCACAAAATCAAAATCAGCAGATGAGCTGTCACAAGATATTACAGACAAACTCCGTCACCAGAAACAACTTGGCCCTTGGTCTCCCCAATCTGTCATTAACAGACTCTGGCTTCCATCCACGCCACACGTTTGTCATGAGACACATCAGTGAAAAATGTTAAATGAATTGAAGGAGAGGCATCACATTGCATGCCAAGATAAAAAAAAGTTTAAAAATTTATATATACATTTATAGGTAAAAGTTCAGAGGTCACAAAAAAGCCATATCAAAAAGAATACAGTACACCACAGATCACAAATGGGACTGGCAGAAATAAATTCAACACAGCAGAGTTCTGGACACCGCGGAGAAGGATTTTCTCCGTGGGTTGCGTGTAATGAAAGAAAGCAATTTTGTGAATTTTAGATAACGCAAGAGAGGGGTGACGAGTGAGCAGGACTTGGCGCAGGATAGGATACGGGCGGTGTTTTTGGATGAGCTGACGTTTATGGAGGGTGGAGGATGGGAGGCCGGCCAGGAGAGCATTGGAAAAGTCGAGTCTGAAGGGGACAAGGGCACGGATGAGGGTTTCATGGGCAGATGGGCTGAGGCAGCGGCGATGTTACGGAGGTGGAAGTAGGCGGTTGATCTACTGACTCAGAGGCAAGCAAGCTACAAATGAGCCAAGCTGATGCTACAAGATAGCAGCAAGAAAGATCGACAAACCTCCAGTAAAAACCATGAAGTTTAATAGTTTCTCACATTACTTCAACAAAAATGATAAATTTATTTTCATTGTTCTTATAGTCATGTCGTACCCATAACACAGCACTGGGGCTGGGTGTAGCCTTGCTAGACATTCTGATCCAAGTGCACCAGGGCTCCATTCATGGCGTGACCATCTCAATAATGTTCTCAGAGCTAGAATTCAGTGCTGTTTTATCTCCAATTCCTAGTCTCCAGCAAAAGGTGGCAAGGGAACGTTATTGGGTGACAGAGTTGTCCCTGTTCCATACAGAAAGGGTCTTGTTCAAACTGAGTTACTTAGTAGAAATTGATTATTGGCTCCATAGTGTACCTCCCCCCCCTTTTCACTGGATAACTGGCAACAGTGCACTCCGGCGCAGTACTGAGGGAGTGCTGCACTGTTGGAGGTGCTGCCTTTCGGATAAGACGTTAAACCAAGGCCCCATCTGCCCTCTGAGGTGGACGTAAAAGATCCCACAGCACTATTTTGAAGAAGAGCAAGGGAGTTCACCCCGGTGTCCTGGGCCAATATTTATCCCTCAACCAAAACTACTAAAATACAGATGATCTGGTCATTTACCACACTGCCGTTTGTGGGATCTTGCTGTGCGCAAATTGGCTGCCGCGTTTCCACATTACAACAGTGACACTTTAAAAAGTGCTTCATTGGCTGTAAAGCACTCTGGCACATCCTGAGGTCATGAAAGGCACTATATAAATGTAAGTTTTTTTTCTTTCTTTGACAGTGGCAGGATTGAAATCAGAAGTTCGGTGTCGGGAAATAGCAGGCACCACAGCCTGTGATACGCTCCATGCTGCAACACACCTGAAAGTGGTCCTCAAGCAAGACAACGATTCGGACTGTGGCCTTTAGCAAGGTTAATAACTTTTTGTTTTAGGCATACAACATATTCCTGGGTTCACTAATGCTCATGGGGCTATGGTTAGTGTTGTGTTTATGTTCCTGGACTAATAATCCAGAAAAGGAGAGTTCAAATTCCACCATGCCAGTTTGAGAATTTGAATTTAATTTTAAAAAAGCTGTTGGACTGTCGTAGAAACGCAACTGGTTCACTAACGTCCTTCAGAAGGAAACCTGCCGACCTTACCTGGACTGGAGTCACATATAGACCATACTGAGCAAGGTCTCTTAACTGCCCTCTGAAGTGGCCTAGCAAGCCACTCAGTTGTATCAGGGAAACTGGGGATGGCCAATGAATGCTGACCTTTTCAAAAAAAATGGAACAACCCAAACCCTAACTGATCTAATTGAGGTTTTTAAGATGATTAAACGATTCAATAGGGTAGATGGAGAGAAACTATTTCTTCTGCTGGGAGAGATCAGAACAAGGGGGCATAACCTTAAAATTAGAGCTCGGCCGTTCAGGGGTGATGTCAGGAAGCACTTCTTCACACAAAGGGGAGTGGAAATATGGAACTCTCTCCCCCAAAAAGCTGTTGAGGCTGGGGGTCAATTGAAAATTTCAAAACTGAGATTAATAGACTTTTGTTAGGTAAAGGTATTAAGGAACATGGAACAAAGGCTGGTAAATGAGTTAAGGTACAGATCAGCCATGATCTAATTGAATGGCGGAACAGGCTCGAGGGGCCGAATGGCCTATGTTTGTGTGAAAAGGGTAGCCAAACACAGCTCCAGGCTTTAGACCTCACGCCTGCTTCAAGATCCACACAAGAACCCTCCAACTGTCAAGTGATTCACTGCGCACAAATAGTACTCCTCCACAACTCCTTATGCAAGTATAAAAGCAATTTCAAATTTATTTATCTTTTCTTCACTTGTAACATTTAACATCACAACTCAAACCGCTCAACAATCGCCGACATTGTTTGTCTATAATAGGGTACGGTAGCATAGTGGTTATGTTACTGGGCTAGTAATCCAGAGGCCTGGACTAAAATCCAGAGTCATGAGTTCAAATCCCGCCACGTCAGCTGGCGAATTTAAATTCAATTAATTAAATTCAATTAATTAAATAAAAATCTGGAATTAAAATACTAGTATCAGTAATGATGGCCATGAAACTACCGGATTGTCGTAAAAACCCATCTGGTTCACTAATGTCCTTTAGGGAAGGAAGCCTGCCGCCCTTACCCGGTCTGGCCTATATGTGACTCCAGACCCACAGCAATGTGGTTGATTCTTAATTGCCCTCTGAAATGGCCTAGCAAGCCACTCAGTTGTAAAATCTCGCTACGAAAAGTCATAATAAGAATAAAACCGGACGGACCACCCGGCATCGGACCACTAGGCACCGGACACGACAACGGCAAAACACCAAGCCCAGTCGACCCTGCAAGGTCCTCCTTACGAACATCTGGGGACTTGTGCCAAAATTGGGAGAGCTGTCCCACAGACAAGTCAAGCAACAGCCTGACATAGCCATACTCACAGAAACATATCTTTCAGCCAACGTCCCAGACTCTTCCATCACCATCCCTGGGTATGTCCTGTCCCACCGGCAGGACAGACCCACCAGAGTTGGCGGTACAGTGATATACAGTCAGGAGGGAGTGGCCCTGGGAGTCCTCAACATTGACTCTGGACCCCATGAAATCTCATGGCATCAGGTCAAACATGGGCAAGGAAACCTCCTGCTGATTACCACCTACCGTCCTCCCTCAGCTGATGAATCAGTCCTCCTCCATGTTGAACACCACTTGGAGGAAGCACTGAGGGTAGCAAGGGCACAGAATGTACTCTGGGTGGGGGACTTCAATGTCCATCACCAAGAGTGGCTCGGTAACACCACTACTGACCGAGCTGGCCGAGTCCTGAAGGACATAGATGCCAGACTGGGCCTGCGGCAGGTGGTGAGCGAACCAACACGAGGGAAAAACTTACTTGACCTCGTCCTCACCAATCTACCTGTCGCAAATGCATCTGTCCATGACAGTATTGGTAGGAGTGACCACCGCACAGTCCTCGTGGAGATGAAATCCCGTCTTCGCACTGAGGACACCATCCAACGTGTTGTGTGGCACTACCACCGTGCTAAATGGGATAGATTCAGAACAGATCTAGCAGCTCAAAACTGGGCATCCATGAGGCGCTGTGGGCCATCAGCAGCAGCAGAATTGTATTCCAGCACAATCTGTAACCTCATGGCCCGGCATATTCCTCACTCTACCATTACCAATAAGCCAGGGGATCAACCCTGGTTCAATGAGGAGTGTAGAAGAGCATTCCAGGAGCAGCACCAGGCGTACCTAAAAATGAGGTGCCAACCTGGTGAAGCGACAACTCAGGACTACATGCATGCTAAACAGCGGAAGCAACATGCTATAGACAGAGCTAAGCGATTCCACAACCAACAGATCAGATCAAAGCTCTGCAGTCCTGCCACATCCAGTCGTGAATGGTGGTGGACAATTAAACAACTAACGGGAGGAGGAGGCTCTGCAAACATCCCCATTCTCAATGATGGCGGAGTCCAGCATGTGAGTGTAACAGACAAGGCTGATGCGTTTGCAACCATCTTCAGCCAGAAGTGCCGAGTGGATAATCCATCTCAGCCTCCTCCCGATATCCCCACCATCACGGAAGCCAGTCTTCGGCCAATTCGATTCACTCCACGTGATATCAAGAAACGGCTGAGTGCACTGGATACAGCAAAGGCTATGGGCCCTGACAACATCCCAGCTGTAGTGCTGAAGACTTGTGCTCCAGAACTAGCTGCGCCTCTAGCCAAGCTGTTCCAGTACAGCTGCAACACTGGCACCCACCCGACAATGTGGAAAATTGCCCGGGTATGTCCTGTCCACAAAAAGCAGGACAAATCCAATCCGGCCAATTACCGCCCCATCAGTCTACTCTCAATCATCAGCAAAGTGATGGAAGGTGTCGTCGACAGTGCTATCAAGCGGGACTTACTCACCAATAATCTGCTCACCGATGCTCAGTTTGGGTTCCGCCAGGACCACTCGGCTCCAGACCTCATTACAGCCTTGGTCCAAACATGGACAAAAGAGCTGAATTCATGAGGTGAGGTGAGAGTGACTGCCCTTGACATCAAGGCAGCATTTGACCGAGTGTGGCACCAAGGAGCACTAGTAAAATTGAAGTCAATGGGAATCAGGTGGAAAACTCTCCAGTGGCTGCAGTCATACCTAGCACAAAGGAAGATGGTAGTGGTTGTTGGAGGCCAATCATCTCAGCCCCAGGGCATTGCTGCAGGAGTTCCTCAGGGCAGTGTCCTAGGCCCAACCATCTTCAGCTGCTTCATCAATGACCTTCCCTCCATCATAAGGTCAGAAATGGGGATGTTCGCTGATGACTGCACAGTGTTCAGTTCCATTCGCAACCCCTCAGATAATGAAGCAGTCCGAGCCTGCATACAGCAAGACCTGGACAACATCCAGGCTTGGGCTAATAAGTGGCAAGTAACATTCGCGCCAGATAAGTGCCAGGCAATGACCATCTCCAACAAGAGAGAGTCTAACCACCTCCCTTTGACATTCAACGGCATTACCATCGCCGAATCCCCCACCATCAACATCCTGGGGGTCACCATTGACCAGAAACTTAACTGGACCAGCCATACAAGTACTGTGGCTACGAGAGCAGGTCAGAGGCTGGGTATTCTGCGGCGAGTGACTCACCTCCTGACTCCCCAAAGCCTTTCCACCATCTACAAGGCACAAGTCAGGAGTGTGATGGAATACTCTCCACTTGCCTGGATGAGTGCAGCTCCAACAACACTCAAGAAGCTCGACACCATCCAAGATAAAGCAGCCCGCTTGATTGGCACCCCATCCACCACCCTAAACATTCACTCCCTTCACCACCGGCGCACTGTGGCTGCAGTGTGCACCATCCACAGGATGCACTGCAGCAACTCGCCAAGGCTTCTTCGACAGCACCTCCCAAACCCACGAGCTCTACCACCTAGAAGGACAAGGGCAGCAGGCGCAAGTGAACAACACCACCTGCACGTTCCCCTCCAAGTCACACACCATCCCGACTTGGAAATATATCGCCGTTCCTTCATTGTCGCTGGGTCAAAATCCTGGAACTCCCTTCCTAACAGCACTGTGGGAGAACCGTCACCATACGGACTGCAGCGGTTCAAGAAGGCGGCTCACCACCACCTTCTCGAGGGCAATTAGGGATGGGCAATAAATGCCGGCCTCGCCAGCAACGCCCACATCCCGTGAACAAATAAAAAAAAAATTTTTTAAATGGCACAAGCGCCAGCCAGTTTCAGCTGAAGTGAGTGCGAGCGAGGAGAGTTAGACACCAACACAGCCTTCCTCAGGCAGAGGGAGCAGTGCTTGAAGCTTTTCTGCAATTCGTGCACCAGTTGAATGCGTGGACTGAATTGATATAAAACACTCGCAATGTCACCGAGTAATGAATTTTAATTATTGAAAGGTACACTTTTTTTTTAAATCAAGAAAAAAAACGTGAAAACTGTTCTCAAACTAATTCCCTTCACGGCATCATGAAAGTGACAAACAGTAAATTTTAAGGGGCCTTTTAATGTTTTATAAATCTTGATGGACCTACAATGGAATGCTCAAGTAAGTAACAAAAGACTTGCACTACTAAAATTATTTTTACCATATTAACTGCACTAACACTATACATTGCTTATATGTAAACAGAGGATATGTGGCAGAGGGAGGAACACACACTGAATAATAGATAACAAACAAGAGACCTGAACGGTAATGCGATGCAGCTCAAGGACTTTTCAACCCTGGAAGCTGGAATACAAGTCATAGAGTCATAGAGTTATACAGCACGGATAGAGGCCCTTCGGCCCATCGTGTCCGCGCCGGCCATCAAGCCCAGTCTAATCTAATCCCATATTCCAGCATTTGGTCCGTAGCCTTGTATGCTATGGCATTTCAAGTGCTCATCCAAATGCTTCTTGAATGTTGTGAGGGTTCCTGCCTCCACAACCCTCTCAGGCAGTGAGTTCCAGACTCCAACCACCCTCTGGGTGAAAAAGTTCTTTCTCAAATCCCCTCTAAACCTCCCGCCTTTTACCTTGAATCTATGTCCCCTTGTTATAGAACCCTCAACGAAGGGAAAAAGCTCCTTAGTATCCATCCTATCTATGCCCCTCATAATTTTGTACACCTCAATCATGTCCCCCCTCAGCCTCCTCTGCTCCAAGGAAAACAAACCCAATCTTCCCAGTCTCTCTTCATAGCTGAAGCGCTCCAGCCCTGGTAACATCCTGGTGAATCTCCTCTGCACCCTCTCCAAAGCGATCACATCCTTCCTGTAGTGTGGCGACCAGAACTGCACACAGTACTCCAGCTGTGGCCTAACCAGTGTTTTATACAGCTCCATCATAACCTCCTTGCTCTTATATTCTATGCCTCGGCTAATAAAGGCAAGTATCCCATATGCCTTCTTTACCACCTTATCTACCTGTTCCGCCACCTTCAGGGATCTGTGAACTTGCACACCAAGATCCCTCTGACCCTCTGTCTTGCCTAGGGTCCTCCCATTCATTGTGTATTCCCTTGCCTTGTTAGTCCCTCCAAAGTGCATCACCTCGCACTTTTCCAGGTTAAATTCCATTTGCCACTGTTCCGCCCATCTGACCAACCCATCTATATCGTCCTGCAGACTGAGGCTATCCTCCTCGCTATTTACCACCCTACCAATTTTTGTATCATCAGCGAACTTACTGATCATACCTTTTACATTCATATCCAAGTCGTTAATGTAGACCACAAACAGCAAACAGCAAGGGCCCCAGCACAGATCCCTGTGGTACCCCACTGGCCACAGGCTTCCAGTCACAAAAACAACCTTCGACCATCACCCTCTGCCTTCTGCCACTAAGCCAGTTTTGTATCCAAATTGCCAAGGCACCCTGGACTCCATGGGCTCGTACCTTCTTGACCAGTCTCCTGTGCGGGACTTTATCGAAGGCCTTACTGAAATCCATGTATACCACATCCACTGCGTTACCCTCATCCACACGCCTAGTCACCCCCTCAAAAAATTCAATCAAATTCGTCAGATATGATCTTCCCTTGACAAAGCCATGTTGACTATCCCTGATTAATCCTTGCTTCTCCAAGTGGAGACTAATTTTGTCCTTCAGAATATTTTCCAATAATTTTCCTACCACTGATGTTAGGCTCACTGGCCTGTAGTTCCCCGGTTTTTCCCTACTCCCCTTCTTGAATAATGGTACTACATTAGCGGTTCTCCAGTCCTCTGGCACATCCCCTGTGGCCAGAGAGGTTCTGAATATATGTGTTAGAGCCCCCACAATCTCCTCCTTTGCCTCATCTTTTTCTGTCAGCTGTCGGAGCCCTGAATGGAATGAATTTGGGCAGTGTCAATCCAATTCTTACTAAACATCTCACTTATACCCTGGTACATTATCCTGCTGGGGCTAGTGAGATGTAACAGCCAGACTTACATAAGTTACATCGAAACTACAGCACAGAAACAGGCCATTCTTCCCAACTGGTCTGTGTCTGTGTTTATGCTCCACTCGAGCCTCCTCCCTCGCTACTTCATCTCACCCTATCAGCATATCCTTCTACTCCTTTCTCCCTCATATGTTTATCTAGCTTCCCCTTAAATGCATCTATGCTATTTGCCTCAACTACTCCTTGTGGTAGCAAGTTCCACATTATCATCACTCTTTGGGTAAAGAAGTTTCTTCTGAATTCCCTATTGGATTTATTAGCGACTATTTTCTATTTATGGCCTCTCCCCCACAAGTGGAAACATTTTCTCTATGTCTACCCTATCAAACCCTATTACCTTAAAGACCTCTATCAAGTCACACCTCAGCCTTCTCTTTTCTAGAGAAAAGAGTCACAGCCTGTTCAACCTTTCCTGATAAGGATATCCTCTCACTTCTGGGAGAGGATTTCCAATCACCATTGAAACCTGAACCACCACTGGAATTGTACAACAACTTGCATTTATATAGCACCTTTAACGTAGTAAAACAACCCACAGCGCTTCACAGGTGTGTAATCGGACAGAAATTGACACTGAGCCAAAGGAGGAGATATTAGGATAGGAGACCAAAGACTTGGTCAAAGAGGTAGGTTTTAAGCAGGGTCTTAAAGGAGAAGAACGAGGTAGAGGGGTTTAGGGAGCGAATACCAGAGCTTAGGGCCCAGACGGCTGACAGCACGGCCGTCAATGGTGGGGCGAAGGAAGTGGGGGATGCACAAGTGGCCAAATTGGAGGAACGCAGAGTTCGTGGAAGGTTGTAGGACTGGGGAAGGTTAGAGATAGGGAGCGGCAAGGCCATGGAGGGATTTGAATATGAGGATATGAATTTTAGGATCAAGCATCAATGTAGGTCAGCGAGTACTGGATGATGGGCGAACAGGCCTTGGTGCGAGTTCGGACACGGGCAGCAGAATTTTGGATGAGTTTAAGTTTATGGAGGGTGGAAGATGGGAGGCCCGCCAGGAGAGCACTGGAATGGTCGAGTCTGGAGATAACAAAAGTATGGATGAGAGTGTCAGCAGATGAGCTGAGGCAGGTGCGAAGACGGTGGAAGTAGGTGGTCTTGGTGATGGAGAGGATATGTGGTCAGAAGCTCAGCTCAGGGTCAAATAGGAAGTTGAGGTTGCAAACAGTTTGGTTTGGCCTCAGGCAGTGGCCAAGGAGGAAGATGTAATCGGTGGCAAGGGAATGGAGTTTGTGACGGAATCAAAGACAATGGCTTCTGTCTTCCCAATGTTTAATTGGAGGAAACACACAGACCTTGAGTACTGTGGTGTATATGAGTCTGCACATGCACAACAGTGCTCCCTGTTTCAAGGAAACTGTTGCATCTAATCTGCTCCCATGATAATCTGGCCATTCTCATTAGAGCACCGTCTTGTAATCCAAGAGGTCAGACATTTGCTGATAAATAGGTATAAATGGTAGCTCATGAACACTGCCCGACACTCTTTACATCACAAACCATTGAGTTAATTCCAGGTGTTACACTGGTCCATCCCGAGCACATTGCTCCATCCAAATCCACCATCCCGAATGGACCTCTGTAGAATTGATATAATTGGAGTCACTGCACTTAGTCGCTCAATTTTTTCTATTACTAGGTAGATTCGGGTGAAGGCAGCCTTCAGCTCATTTGCTCTCATCCTTCTTGAATATCAAACTTCTACATTCCCATTACTGTTCTAACATCCACCTGATGCTGTTCTGATTTCGGGGGTATCAGCCAAAAGACGGCACATGTGACAATGCAGCACTTCCTGCAGTGTCACCCATTTAAAACTGGGTGTGGCACTTGACCCACAGGAAAGAGTGCTCGACCAAGTCAACAACTTTACCAAACTCCATAAAGGTTTGTGCAGAAAGTGGTAAGAAATCACACTGATGCAGTCAAGGGTTGTTTTGAGCTTGGTGTTGTGTACAGTGAGCTTCACTTTCCACTATGCTGGGCTATACCTGACACGAGTGTTTAACAGTATACTCCGCATTTAGACTGTGTTACCCAGTGATCGGGAGCACTGGAAGTGGAAAATGTCCCATTTCCACTGACGACGCCCTTTACCTTCATAGGCACGAAAAATAAATTCCCAGAAAAAAAAATTCAAGTTTTTTTTAAATATTTCAACAAGCAAACTTTTCAATGAAGCTGTAACCAGGCAATTCAGTGGAACAGTGTAGTGCCTCGCTGACATTGTATTTATTTCACGAGAATGACAATTTGCTCTGGATTGACAGTCGCAGGAATACTTAACGGAGGCACTCTCTTTAGTGATAAATTCCCCAGTGACATGGACAGATTACCCTGGTCATAATGTTGTCATACAGCCTCGAAACCCTCAAGACACCATAGGAACGTAGGGATTACTGGAAGAGAAAAGAACAAGGTCCATCTAGTTCTCCTTCTACCATCCTGGTAGTCACATGATACGTTAATGGAGTTGTTCACTAATCACAGCAATCAGTCTCTATCAATGAGTCTACAACAGACCCAGACATGAGGCGAGGAAAACCCCCAGTGGTGGAGATATTTGGGAACCATAGGTCCAAAGTCACCTGTTCCACCCAAGCCTGTTACACTTACCACATGTCATGTCTCAAATTACTCATATACTGTATCCCAAGATGTTATTTTCTGAATGAAATCTCTCTCATTTACATTTGAATGAATCAACACTATCTGCTTCTACCATCTTCCGCGGGGAGCCTGTTCCATAGATTGACCACTCACTAACTGAAATATTGTTTCCGCAGATTATTTTTGAATTTACCCCCCTTCAAGCGCAGGCTGTGCCCTCTGATTCTACTGTTCTGGACAAGGTGAAACAGCTGGTCATGACTTATCCCTTTAGAATTCCAAAAACGGCAATCTTGTCCTCTCAACCTTCTCTTTTCCAGTGAGAACATGTCCAATTTACATAATCGTTCCTCATAATCCAATCCCTCCATCCCCTCAATCAATCTGGTTGCTCTCTTCTGTATCCTTGCAATAGAGAGGAGATATGCAAGACACATCCTGCGAACATCCATCATCTGGTTATTTCCCATTAACGGTTTGAGGTTTATTCTGTTGGTGCAGCATTTTGAACTCCTTCACTGTTGAGATTTAGACTAGTGAGCAGAGCAACCTTTACCAATCTTCCAGGTACAGGAAGTTCAAACACTGCAGCCAACACAGAGGAGAAAGAGCAATTTCAGAGGTCAAGCAGCAGATAAAGAAAGAAAGCCTTGCATTTATATAGCGCCTTTCACGACTTCAGGACGTCTCAAAGGGCTTTACAGCCAATTAAGTACTTTTGAAGTGTAGTCACCGTTGTAATGTAGGAAACGCGGCAGCCAATTTGCTCACATCAAGGTCCCACAAAGAGCAATGCAATAATGACCAGATAATCTAATTTTTAGTGATGTTGGTTGAGGGATAAATATTGGCCAGGCCACCGGGGAGAACTCCCCTGCTCTTCTTCAAAATAGTGCCATGGGATCTTTTATGTCCCAAAATATCAGGGGGCAACGGGGCCTCAGTTTAACGTCTCATCCGAAAGACGGCATCTCTGACAGTGCAGCACTCCCTTGGTACTGCACTGGAGCATCAGCCTAGATTGTGTGGTCAATTCTCTGGAGTGGGATTTGAACTCACGACCTTCTGACTCAGAGGCAAGAGTGCTATGCACTGAACCACGGCTGACACCACAGAAAATTGGGAAGGCAGCAGCGGCAAGAGCAGCAGACCAAGCATGGTGGCAGCAGAGAGCTATGGAGCAGACCAGGAGAGGAGAGTACCATTTTAACATGCAGGGGCCTCAAGTTTAGAGAATGGGAGGCTGGTTTTGTGACATGTCAGGAGTCTGAATTTTAAGTATACAGGGATTGGAATTTTAATGAATGGGGGAATCTGAATTTTTAGTGTCAGGGATCTGATTTTACGTGTGTGGAGGGTCTGAATTTTAATGTGCATGGAGGTCTGAAATGTTATTGTCTGAGTCGATGAATCTACACACTGCTCCAAAAGGTTGAACGCCCCCTTTGCAAGGTTTTCAAGACAACTTTTCAGTTTATAAAATTCAACACCGTCACCAGGGTGATTCAGCACATTGGTACCAACAAGCAAATATCTACGCCAATACATTTCTTGCGTGGTGTTCTTAATTTTTAGCCTCAGATGATCACCATCAGGGTCAGACTTGTAACTACCAGTCACTACTTCTAACATAACAAGCATTATTGCGGTGTGCGGATATTACACAGTGTGCTGAGAGTTCGGTACGTGTGGGAACATAAGAACATAAGAACATAAGAAATTGGAGCAGGAGTAGGCCAATCGGCCCCTCGAGCCTGCTCCGCCATTTAATAAGATCATGGCTGATCTGATCCCAACCACAAATCTAAAGAACACAAGAAGTCGGAGCAGGACCCGGCCACATAGCCCCTGGGCCCTCTCCGCCACCCACAGGGCATTGACCGATCCGAACTCAGCTTCATGTCCAATTTCCTGCCCGCTCCCCATAACCCCTAATTCCCTTTACTTCGAGGAAACTGTCTATTTCTGTTTTAAATTTATCTAATGATGTAGCTTCCACAGCTTCCTGGGGCAGCATATTCCACAGACCTACCACCCTCTGAGTGAAGAAGTTTCTCCTCATCTCAGTTTTGAAAGAGCAGCCCCTTATTCTAAGATTATGCCCCCTAGTTCTAGTTTCACCCATCTTTGGGAACATCCTTACTGCATCCACCCGATCAAGACCCCTCACAATCTTATATGTTTCAATAAGATCGCCTCTCATTCTTCTGAACTCCAATGAGTAGAGTCCCAATCTACTCAACCTCTCCTCATATGTGCGCCCCCTCATCCCCGGGATTAACCGAGTGAACCTTCTTTGTACTGCCTCGAGAGCAAGTATGTCTTTTCTTAAGTATGGAGACCAAAACTGTATGCAGTATTCCAGGTGCGGTCTCACCAATACCTTATATAACTGCAGCAATACCTCCCTGTTTTTATATTCTATCCCCCGAGCAATAAAAGCCAACATTCCGTTGGCTTTCTTGATCACCTGCTGCACCTGCATACCAACTTTTTGATTTTCTTGCACTAGGACCCCCAGATCCCTTTGTACTGCAGTACTTTCCAGTCTCTCGCCATTAAGAAAATAACTTGCTCTCTGATTTTTCCTGCCAAAGTGCATAACCTCACATTTTCCAATATTATATTGCATCTGCCAAATCTCCGCCCACTCACCCAGCCTGTCTATATCCCCTTGCAGGTTTTTTATGTCCTCCTCACTCTCTGCTTTCCCTCCCATCTTTGTATCATCTGCAAATTTTGATATGTTGCACTCGGTCCCCTCCTCCAAATCGTTAATATAGATTGTAAAGAGTTGGGGACCCAGCACCGACCCCTGTGGAACACCACTGGTTACTGGTTGCCAGTCCGAAAATGAACCATTTATCCCAACTCTCTGCTTCCTGTTTGATAACCAATCCTCCACCCATGCCAGAATATTACCCCCAATCCCGTGATTTTTTATCTTAAGTAATAATCTTTCATGTGGCACCTTGTCGAATGCCTTCTGGAAGTCTAAATACACTACGTCCACTGGTTCCCCTTTATCCACCCTATACGTTATATCCTCGAAGAACTCAAGCAAATTTGTCAGACATGACTTCCCCTTCATGAAGCCATGCTGACTTTGTCCTATTAAATTATGCTTATCTAAATGTTCCGTTACTGTCTCCTTAATAATAGACTCCAAAATTTTACCCACCACAGATGTTAAGCTAACTGGCCTATAATTTCCAGCCTTCTGCCTACTACCCTTTTTAAATAACGGTGTTACATTAGCAGTTTTCCAATCTGCCGGGACCTCTCCTGAGTCCAGGGAATTTTGGAAAACTATCACCAAAGCATCCACAATCCCTACTGCCACTTCCCTCAAGACCCTAGGATGGAAGCCATCAGGTCCAGGGGATTTATCCGCCTTGAGTCCCATTATTTTACTGAGTACCATCTCCTGAGTGATTTTAATCGTATTTAGCTCCTCCCCCCCGAGAGTCCCCTGTTTGTCCAGTGTTGGGATATTCTTAGTGTCCTCTACTGTAAAGACTGAAACAAAATATTTGTTCAGCATTTTTGCCATCTCCATGTTTCCCACCATTAATTTCCCGGTCTCATCCTCTAAGGGACCTATGTTTGCCTTAGCCACCCTTTTTCTTTTTATATAACTATAGAAACTCTTGCTATCTGTTTTTATATTTTTTGCTAATTTCTTTTCATAATCTAACTTCCCTTTCTTAATCAATCCTTTAGTTACTTTTTGCTGTCTTTTGAAGAATTCCCAATCTTCTATCCTCCCACTAAGTTTGGCTACCTTATATGTCCTTGTTTTTAGTCGGATACTATCCTTGATTTCTTTACTTAGCCACGGGTGGCTGTCATTTCTTTTACACCCTTTTTTCCTCAGTGGAATATATTTATTTTGAAAGTTGTAAAATAACTCCCTAAATGAACACCACTGCTCATGTACCGTCTTACCCTTTAATCTATTTTCCCAGTCCACTTTAATCAATTCCGCTCTCATACCATCATAGTCTCCTTTATTCAAGCTCAGTACGCTTGTTTGAGAATCAACCTTCTCACCCTCTAATTGGATATGGAATTCAACCATGTTGTGGTCGCTCGTTCCAAGGGGATCCTTAACTAGGACATTATTAATTAATCTTGACTCATTACACAGGACCAGGTCCAAGGTTGCCTGCCCCCTTGTAGGATCAGTTACATACTGCTCAAGAAATCCATCCCTGATGCACTCAATGAACTCGTCCTCAAGGCTGCTCTGCCCAATTTGATTTGTCCAGTTAATATGATAATTAAAATCCCCCATAATTATGGCTGTTCCCTTATTACATGCCCCGACTATCTCCTGATTAATACTTCTTCCAGCAGAGTTGCAACTATTAGGAGGCCTATATACTACGCCCACTAATGTTTTTTTTCCCTTATTATTCCTTATCTCCACCCAAACTGTTTCATTATCTTGATGCTTTGTCCCAATATCATTTCTCTGTATTACAGTGATTCCTTCCTTTATTAACATAGCCACCCCACCTCCCCTTCCTTCCTGCCTGTCCTTCCTGATTGTTAAATACCCTGGCATATTTAATTCCCAGTCGTTGTCACCCTGCAGCCATGTTTCTGTAATGGCCACAAGATCATACCCATACGTAGTTATTTGTGCCGTTAACTCGTCCATTTTATTACGAATGCTACGTGCATTCAGATAAAGAACTTTCAAATCTGTTTTGTGACGCTTAGTTCCTGCTTTTTCCTTTTTTAACACTTTACCTATTACTCCATACCTTCTGTCCCTTCCTGTTACGCTTTCCTCTCTCTCCCTGCTCAGGTTCCCAACCCCCTGCCACTTTAGTTTAAACCCTCCCCAACAGCACTAGCAAACACTCCTCCTAGGACAGCGGTCCCGGCCCTGCCCAGGTGCAGACCGTCCGGTTTGTACTGGTCCCACCTCCCCCAGAACCGTTTCCAGTGTCCCAGGAATTTGAATCCCTCCCCCTTGCACCATTCCTCTAGCCACGTATTCATTTGAAATATCCTCCTATTTCTACTCTGACTAGCACGTGGCACTGGCAGCAATCCTGAGATTACTACCTTTGAGGTCCTATTTTTTAATTTACCTCCTAACTCCCTATATTCTGCTTTTAGGACCTCATCCCCTTTTTTACCTATATCGTTGGTGCCTATGTGCACCACGACAGCTGGCTGTTCGCCCTCCCCCTCCAAGATGTTCTGTAGCCGCTCCGAGACATCCTTGATCCTTGCACCAGGGAGGCAACACACCATCCTGGAGTCTCGGTTGCGGCCGCAGAAACGCCTGTCTATTCCCCTTACAATTGAGTCCCCTATCACTATAGCTCTGCCACTCTTTTTCCTCCCAGCCTGTGCAGCAGAGCTACCCGTGGTGCCAGGAAGTTGGCTGCTGCTGCCTTCCCCTGATAAGTCATCCCCCCCAACAGCATCCAAAGTGGCATATCTGTTTGAGAGGGGGATGGCCACAGGGGACAGGGGACCCCTGCACTACCTGCCTGCATCTCTTACTGTTGGGGGAAGGAGGTGCTGCTTTGCCTTGCTTTTCCTGCAGAGCAGTAGTGGACCTGAGAGCGGTGAGCGGCGGGAGAGAGCGAGACCAGAGCGGGGATATAAACAGCGCGGAGAGAGCGAGACCAGAGCGGGGATATAAACAGCGCGGAGAGAGCGAGACCAGAGCGGAGATATAAACAGCGCGGAGAGAGCGAGAGTCCAGTCGGTGAGCGGCGGGAGAGAGCGAGACCAGAGCGGAGATATAAACAGCGCGGAGAGAGCGAGAGTCCAGTCGGTGAGCGGCGGGAGAGAGTGAGACCAGAGCGGGGATATAAACAGCGCGGAGAGAGCGAGACCAGAGCTTACTCTGAGAGCGAGACTCTGAGACCAGCGGCAGAGTTCGGGGTGACGTCACCAGTCAGAAAGTGACACGGCACAGGGGAGGCAGCTGATTGGTGAGTAGGTTCAGGTGAGTATTTCTACCATTTTACTGTAAGTAAAGTAATAAGAAAGGGAAGATCTGCAGGTTTTATAGCAGATAGTGTTTTTTTTTAGTGAACCTAGGTCCCTAGTATAGTTAACATTTTCTAATTTCAACGTAATTTAAAAGGGGTAACTCAGCTAAGGCAAGTCATGGCAGCAGACCTCGCACCCGTGATATGCTCCTCCTGCAAGATGTGGGAAGTCATGGACACTACCAGTGTCCCTGCCGACCATGTGTGCGGGAAGTGTGTCCACCTGCAGCTACTGACCGATCGTATCTCGGAGCTGGAGCTGCGGGTGGACTCACTGTGGAGCATCCGTGATGCAGAGAAACTCGTGGATAGCACGTTTAGCGAGTTGGTCACACCGCAGGTAAAGGGTATACAGGCAGGAAGTGAATGGGTGACCACCAGGAAGAGTAAGAGATGCAGGCAGGTAGTGCAGGGGTCCCCTGTGGCCATCCCCCTCTCAAACAGATATGCCACTTTGGATGCTGTTGGGGGGGATGACTTATCAGGGGAAGGCAGCAGCAGCCAATTTCCTGGCACCACGGGTAGCTCTGCTGCACAGGCTGGGAGGAAAAAGAGTGGCAGAGCGATAGTGATAGGGGACTCAATGGTAAGGGGAATAGACAGGCGTTTCTGCGGCCGCAACCGAGACTCCAGGATGGTGTGTTGCCTCCCTGGTGCAAGGATCAAGGATGTCTCGGAGCGGCTACAGAACATTTTGGAGGGGGAGGGCGAACAGCCAGCTGTCGTGGTGCACATAGGCACCAACGATATAGGTAAAAAAGGGGATGAGGTCCTAAAAGCAGAATATAGGGAGTTAGGAGGTAAATTAAAAAATAGGACCTCAAAGGTAGTAATCTCAGGATTGCTGCCAGTGCCACGTGCTAGTCAGAGTAGAAATAGGAGGATATTTCAAATGAATACGTGGCTAGAGGAATGGTGCAAGGGGGAGGGATTCAAATTCCTGGGACACTGGAAACGGTTCAGGGGGAGGTGGGACCAGTACAAACCGGACGGTCTGCACCTGGGCAGGGCCGGGACCGCTGTCCTAGGAGGAGTGTTTGCTAGTGCTGTTGGGGAGGGTTTAAACTAAAGTGGCAGGGGGTTGGGAACCTGAGCAGGGAGAGAGAGGAAAGCGTAACAGGAAGGGACAGAAGGTATGGAGTAATAGGTAAAGTGTTAAAAAAGGAAAAAGCAGGAACTAAGCGTCACAAAACAGATTTGAAAGTTCTTTATCTGAATGCACGTAGCATTCGTAATAAAATGGACGAGTTAACGGCACAAATAACTACGTATGGGTACGATCTTGTGGCCATTACAGAAACATGGCTGCAGGGTGACAACGACTGGGAATTAAATATGCCAGGGTATTTAACAATCAGGAAGGACAGGCAGGAAGGAAGGGGAGGTGGGGTGGCTATGTTAATAAAGGAAGGAATCACTGTAATACAGAGAAATGATATTGGGACAAAGCATCAAGATAATGAAACAGTTTGGGTGGAGATAAGGAATAATAAGGGAAAAAAAACATTAGTGGGCGTAGTATATAGGCCTCCTAATAGTTGCAACTCTGCTGGAAGAAGTATTAATCAGGAGATAGTCGGGGCATGTAATAAGGGAACAGCCATAATTATGGGGGATTTTAATTATCATATTAACTGGACAAATCAAATTGGGCAGAGCAGCCTTGAGGACGAGTTCATTGAGTGCATCAGGGATGGATTTCTTGAGCAGCATTTAACTGATCCTACAAGGGGGCAGGCAACCTTGGACCTGGTCCTGTGTAATGAGTCAGGATTAATTAATAATGTCCTAGTTAAGGATCCCCTTGGAACGAGCGACCGCAACATGGTTGAATTCCATATCCAATTAGAGGGTGAGAAGGTTGATTCTCAAACAAGCGTACTGAGCTTGAATAAAGGAGACTATGATGGTATGAGAGCGGAATTGATTAAAGTGGACTGGGAAAATAGATTAAAGGGTAAGACGGTACATGAGCAGTGGTGTTCATTTAGGGAGTTATTTTACAACTTTCAAAATAAATATATTCCACTGAGGAAAAAAGGGTGTAAAAGAAATGACAGCCACCCATGGCTAAGTAAAGAAATCAAGGATAGTATCCGACTAAAAACAAGGACATATAAGGTAGCCAAACTTAGTGGGAGGATAGAAGATTGGGAATTCTTCAAAAGACAGCAAAAAGTAACTGAAGGATTGATTAAGAAAGGGAAGTTAGATTATGAAAAGAAATTAGCAAAAAATATAAAAACAGATAGCAAGAGTTTCTATAGTTATATAAAAAGAAAAAGGGTGGCTAAGGCAAACATAGGTCCCTTAGAGGATGAGACCGGGAAATTAATGGTGGGAAACATTGAGATGGCAAAAATGCTGAACAAATATTTTGTTTCAGTCTTTACAGTAGAGGACACTAAGAATATCCCAACACTGGACAAACAGGGGACTCTCGGGGGGGAGGAGCTAAATACGATTAAAATCACTCAAGAGATGGTACTCAGTAAAATAATGGGACTCAAGGCGGATAAATCCCCTGGACCTGATGGCTTCCATCCTAGGGTCTTGAGGGAAGTGGCAGTAGGGATTGTGGATGCTTTGGTGATAGTTTTCCAAAATTCCCTGGACTCAGGAGAGGTCCCGGCAGATTGGAAAACTGCTAATGTAACACCGTTATTTAAAAAGGGTAGTAGGCAGAAGGCTGGAAATTATAGGCCAGTTAGCTTAACATCTGTGGTGGGTAAAATTTTGGAGTCTATTATTAAGGAGACAGTAACGGAACATTTAGATAAGCATAATTTAATAGGACAAAGTCAGCATGGCTTTATGAAGGGGAAGTCATGTCTGACAAATTTGCTTGAGTTCTTCGAGGATATAACGTATAGGGTGGATAAAGGGGAACCAGTGGACGTAGTGTATTTAGACTTCCAGAAGGCATTCGACAAGGTGCCACATAAAAGATTATTACTTAAGATAAAAAATCACGGGATTGGGGGTAATATTCTGGCATGGGTGGAGGATTGGTTATCAAACAGGAAGCAGAGAGTTGGGATAAATGGTTCATTTTCGGACTGGCAACCAGTAACCAGTGGTGTTCCACAGGGGTCGGTGCTGGGTCCCCAACTCTTTACAATCTATATTAACGATTTGGAGGAGGGGACCGAGTGCAACATATCAAAATTTGCAGATGATACAAAGATGGGAGGGAAAGTAGAGAGTGAGGAGGACATAAAAAACCTGCAAGGGGATATAGACAGGCTGGGTGAGTGGGCGGAGATTTGGCAGATGCAATATAATATTGGAAAATGTGAGGTTATGCACTTTGGCAGGAAAAATCAGAGAGCAAGTTATTTTCTTAATGGCGAGAGACTGGAAAGTACTGCAGTACAAAGGGATCTGGGGGCCTAGTGCAAGAAAATCAAAAAGTTGGTATGCAGGTGCAGCAGGTGATCAAGAAAGCCAACGGAATGTTGGCTTTTATTGCTAGGGGGATAGAATATAAAAACAAGGAGGTATTGCTGCAGTTATATAAGGTATTGGTGAGACCGCACCTGGAATACTGCATACAGTTTTGGTCTCCATACTTAAGAAAAGACATACTTGCTCTCGAGGCAGTACAAAGAAGGTTCACTCGGTTAATCCCGGGGATGAGGGGGCGGACATATGAGGAGAGGTTGAGTAGATTGGGACTCTACTCATTGGAGTTCAGAAGAATGAGAGGCGATCTTATTGAAACATATAAGATTGTGAAGGGTCTTGATCGGGTGGATGCAGTAAGGATGTTCCCAAAGATGGGTGAAACTAGAACTAGGGGGCATAATCTTAGAATAAGGGGCTGCTCTTTCAAAACTGAGATGAGGAGAAACTTCTTCACTCAGAGGGTGGTAGGTCTGTGGAATTTGCTGCCCCAGGAAGCTGTGGAAGCTACATCATTAGATAAATTTAAAACAGAAATAGACAGTTTCCTAGAAGTAAAGGGAATTAGGGGTTATGGGGAGCGGGCAGGAAATTGGACATGAAGCTGAGTTCGGATCGGTCAATGCCCTGTGGGTGGCGGAGAGGGCCCAGGGGCTGTGTGGCCGGGTCCTGCTCCGACTTCTTGTGTTCTTTAGATTTGTGGTTGGGATCAGATCAGCCATGGTCTTATTGAATGGCGGAGCAGGCTCGAGGGGCCGATTGGCCTACTCCTGCTCCAATTTCTTATGTTCTTATGTTCTTATGTTATTAAAATGCTCTCTCTCCTAGTATCAAAGCACAAGGCCTACATAATAATGGTCACTGCACTTGGAGGTAATTAACTGCATTTGAAATATTTCTGAGACGCCACTCGATGCTGTATGAAAGCTAGTCTTTATTTTACTTCAGAATCATTTGTTCAGTTGGCAAAACTGACGGTACGAGCATTATCAGTGTGAAGTTAATGAGAGTGGAAGCATATCAAAATGGTTGGGATAGTTCACGAAAACAACGGTGTTTGTGCAGACTGTCAGTCACCCCTTACACTGAACTCACAGCATCAAACCACTGCCCACTTGTGAAGTCTGATAAATTTCTTTAAAACAACAGCGATACACAAAGCATTTGGTTCACCTTTTTGTTTTCTCCAGAATAGTACAGCAATTAGCATATTAAAAATGAAAAAGTTAATTGATTCAGAACAGGGTTCATAGATGCAGGGTCGCTGCCACAACACTGCTGCGTTGACGTGGGTGGTTTGATAATAACTGCAAGCCAGCACACTCTCAGTCACTTAGTGCGAGCTTGTTACATAATGCAAGTCTGCCAACACAAACATACCTGTGTCGGCAATACTAGAGTACAATTAGATTGTGCTTGGGTGACTAGAACAGTGAATCTTTCAGATGTGTTGCGTTATTTTATGCAATTGTTGCACACAGCCCAATTATTCTCCGGGAAAGCGGGGATGGAGACAGAACAAGCAGAACCAGAACTCAGATTTGCCTTTAACCTCTGAGTTTCTCTTTCTTCCCCCGCAGCCATCTCCTGCACTCTCTCGTTTTGGGGTAAAGTTTCACTGACCCCAGCACCCCTCTGGTACCTCACCTTCGTGGCCGGTCTTTATGCAACAGCTTGGACAGCGAGCATTGGCAAGCTAATTGACCATGTACTGAATCACAGTTGAACCCGATCCTGTCCTCCCCAGATAGCCACGTGCATATGCTTTCCAGGAGGAGTCACTGCTTAGCAATCAGGATTAGGAATCACGATTGAGTTCTCCCCCCTCCACTATGGCCAGTTTTAATACCCGAGCCAAGCCATTGCCCTACGGCCAGCTAACTCAGCACGAACCAGGCCAGCAGTTCAGTGACTCCTGTTGGAAAGCACGTGAATGTGGATGTCGGATGAGAAAAAGATCGATCTTGTTTGTGATGCCCCCCCAGAGTCAAATAATCTTCTAATACGCTCTGTCCAGGCTCACTGTCATGAACTTTAAAATGCTTCATTGTTAAATAGAGTACAAAAGCAGATTTAAAGTGATTGGTAGAAGGATTAGAGGGGAGCTGAGAAAAAAAAATTTCACCCAGAGGGCAGTGAGGGTCTGGAACTCACTGCCTGAAAGGGTGGTCGAGGCAGAAACCCTCAACTCATTTAAAAAGTACCTGGATGTGCACGTGAAGTGCCGTAATCTACAGGGCTACGGGCCAAGTGCTGGAAAGAGGGATTAAGCTGGATAGCTCATTTTGAGCCGGCAGGGACACGATGGGCCGCATGGCCTCCTTCTGGGCCGTTTCTATGATTTTATGAAAAGCAAGGAAGTTATGCTAAACCTTTATAAAACACAGGTTAGGCCCCAGCTGGAGTATTGTTCTCAATTCTGGGCATTTCAAGGTGTTAGAGAGGGTGCAGGGCTTTATTAGAATGGTACCAGGGATGAGGGACTTCAGTTATGTGGAGAGACTGGAGAAGCTGGGATTGTTCTCCTTAGAGCAGAGAAGGTTAAGGGGGAGATTTAATAGAGGGTTTTGATAGAGTAGATAGGGAGAAACTGTTTCCACTGGCAGAGGGGTTGGTAACCAGAGGACACAGATTCAAGGTAATTGGCAAAAGAACCAGGGGGGTGATGGAGAATTTTTTTTTTACGCTGCGAGTTGTTCTCATCTGGAATGCGCTGCCTGAAAGGACGGTGGAAGCAGATTCAATAATAACTTTCAAAAGGGAATTGGATAAATACTTGAAATCCTTCCTACTTTTGATCTGAAGAACATAAGAAATAGGAGCAGGAGTAGGCCATACGGCCCCCTCGAAGCCTGCTCCGCCATTCAATAATGGCTGATCTTCGACCTCAACTCCACTTTCCCACCCGATCCCCATATCCCTTGATTCCCTTAATAAGAAATCCTAAATTCAACATGGTTCATTTCAGCGATTGAACAATCGACGGGAAATCGTTTTGGGCCTTTGCACAGGCACGAAGCATGTGATTATCCTACAAATTGTGTTGTGTGAAAATCCGTCAAGCCTGACGTGTACTGTTTATGTTATTCGTATTTTGTTATGCAGTACTTATGCTTTGTCGATTTCAAATGTAGCTTCAAGTACATGTGTAAAGTTCCGGTTGAAAATAATTAAGGGGGTCGGAGTGGGTGGGGGGAACAAGCATGAGGTAGGGCAGTTCATCAATTCTGATAACGACTTCGGTCGGAGCAGATAGAAGGCTCCCTTTCAAGTTCCAATCCGAGAGTGTCCACTCGTTATGTTACACCAATACTGAAAGTGATGCAAGAAAATACTGAATTTGATTTGCCTTTCAAAACAGAAAAGGCAACATTTCTTCAGAAAGTGGTGCTTATTAGGGTAATTGACCCAGGACTGATTTCAGTTCAAAATCTGTACAAGCGTGTTTGTAAAATACTGTCAGCATTCACAAACCTACTTTCTGCTTTGTGTCTTCTGTTTAGTCGTAAATACATTTACTTGCTGTCTTAGGCTATAAAATCTGGATCAGTTTAATATCCACGTTGCCAGTCCGAGATTGGTATTGGGACTACATCTTATCCAGCGAGCGGATTATTGCCCAGGAGGGGGAATTATTAATCCTCAGACCACACAACCCTGCGAGTGTAAATTACCAATAAATTACAGATTTTCGATCGCACAGGGCAAGGTCCACTTACAGGAGCTGCTGTCAATTCACTGACAAGAGATTAGTTCTACCAAAATCCAAAATTGTAGCCCATGTACGTGAAGAAATAGCTTCTGGCCGAGGTACTGGAAGGCTGCTCGCGCTTAGGAGAAAACGCTCCAGCACAGGTCAGCAACCTTAGGCAAGAGGGGAAAGGAGAGAGGAAAAAATATCAAGTGTATATCCTATCACAAGACATCAAAAATTCCTCATTACAGTACCACAGGTGACTGTTTCAGGATTTCAGACCATGACAGCACAGGGGCATCTTGATGAGATTATGTTAAAAATGCTAGAACTGAGCTAAATTTGTACCAAATCTTCCTTGTATCGTCCCCAGGATGCTGGTTCATGTGCCTTGTCTGAAACCTAGTCCATACCTGCCTTCCTGTGAATTATAACTCCTTGTTATCAACCCTCACCTCGAGAAACCAACCCTCAACCCTTCCATTCTCTCCCAATTACCACTGTATGTCCAACCTTCCCTATCCGTTCAAAGTTCTGGAATGAACTCTTCCTACTCTCCACAATTATATTCCCACCTTTGTTTGAGACCCTCCAATCTGGATTCCGCTCTGCCCAAGCACGCATGGTCAAAGTCACAAGTGACGTCCAATGAAATTTTGACTGTGGCAGTCTGTCTTTTCCCTGTCTTTGAAACTGTTGCCAATTCTCTATCCCTCCAATGTCTCTCCTCTGAAGTTCAACTTTGTGGCACTGCTCTCCTGCTGGTTCCGTTCCCACAGGTACAGGATGAGTATAGGATGTAACTGGTAGAATAGATAAGGGAGAACCAGTGGATGTGGTTTATTTGGATTTTCAGAAGGCCTTTGATAAAGTCTCACATAAGAGGTTAGTGTGCAAAATTAAAGCACATGGGATTGGGGGTAATATACTGGCATGGATTGAGAATTGGTTAACAGACAGGAGACAGAGAGTAGTGATAAATGGGTCTTTTTCGAGGTGGCAGGCAGTGACTAGTGGGGTACCGCAGGGATCAGTGCTTGGGCCCAGCTATTCACAATACAGATCAATGATTTGGATGAGGGAACCAAATGTAATATTTCCAAGTTTGCTGACAACACAAAACTAGGTGGGATTGTGAGTTGTGAGGAGGATGCAAAGAGGCTTCAAGGCAATTTAGGCAAGTTGAGTGAGTGGGCAAATACATGGCAGATGCTGTATAATGTAGATAAATGTGAAGTTATCCACTTCGGAAGGAAGAACAGAAAGGCAGAGTATTATTTAAATATTGATAGATTGGGAAATGTTGATGTACAAAGGGATCTGGGTGTCCTTGTACACCAGTCACTGAAAGCCAACATGCAGCAAGCAGTTAGGAAAGGCAAATGGTATGTTGGCCTTCATTGCAAGAGGATGAGAGTACAGGAGCAAGGATGTCTTACTGCAGTTATACAGGGCCTTGGTGAGACCACACCTGGAGTATTGTGTGCAGTTTTGGTCTCCTTACCTAAGAAAGGGATATATTTGCCATAGAGGGAGTGTAGCGAAGGTTCACCAGACCAATTCCTGGGATGACAGGACTGTCGTATGAGGAGAGATTGGGTCGACTCAGCCTGTATACACTCGCGTTTGGAAGAATGAGAGGGGATCTCATTGAAACATATAAAATTCTGACAGGGCTCGACAGACTGGATGCAGGGAGGATGTTTCCCCTGGCTGGGGGGTCCAGAACGAGGGGTCACAGTCTCAGGATACGGGGTAGAACATTTAGGACTGAGGTGAGAAGAAATTTCTTCACTCAGAGGGTGGTGAACCTGTGGAATTCTCTACCACAGAAGGCTGTGGTGGCCAAGTCACTGAATATATTTAAGAAGGAGCTAGATAGATTTCTAGACACAAAAGGCATCAACGGGTATGGGGAGAGAGCGGGAATATGGTACTGAGATAGAGGATCAGCCATGATCATATTGAATGGCGGGGCAGGCTCGAAGGGCCGATTGGCCTACTCTTGCTCCTATTTTCTATGTTTACCCATCACAACTTGCATTATATTGCCTCCAATGCCTTCTCCTCCGCTACCCATGAGAATCCCAGGGTATCTTCCTTGATCTGCTCCCTGTCACCATCTCCCCAAGACCCCTTGGCGATATCATCTGGAAACATGGAGCTGGCTTCCACATGGTATTTGACGAGCCCTAGTTCTACTTCTTTGCCTTTGCCATCAATCCAAGAGCTGTTACTATACTCTCTAACTGTCTCTCCCAATATCAAATCTTGCACCAATTTAATGTTAACAAAAACAAACTGATCATCTTGGGCTCCCACCTGCACCTACGTGCTCTGGTCTCAACATTATCAACCTCTGCAGCTACCACCTCAGGGTGAATTAGAAGGCGAGGTACCTTGGCAGACTGCTCAACCCTGAACTCAGCTTCCTCCTCCATCTCTGTTCTGTTATTTACCTGCCAATAATTCCTCCCCTATTGCCACCAAAACCCTAGTCCATGCCTCCATCACTGACTCTCACTTTTCAACTGAAACTGATAACAAATTTTTCAAGTTATTCTGGTGATAGTCAGTAACAAACAGAAGCGTAGACCATTTGTTAATCATAGTAATTGCAGAGTCATTCATTGTAATTAAAAGTGAAAAAAGAGTAAAGAAACAACAACTTGCATTTATATAGCGCCTTCAATATAGTAAAACGTCGCAATGCGCTTCACAGGAGCGTTATCAGATAAAATTTGACACCAAGCCACATAAGGAGATATTAGGACAGGTGACCAAAAACTTGGTCAAAGAGATAGGTTTTAAGGAGCATCTGATAGGACGAGAGAAAGGTGGAGAGCTTAGGGCCTAGGCAGCTGAAGGCACGGCCGCCAATGGTAGAGCGAAGAAAATTGAAGATACGCAAGAGGCCAGAATTGGAGGAGCGCAGAGATCTCGGAGGGTTGTAGGCCTGGAGGAGGTTATAGAGATAGGGAGAGGGGAGGCCATGGAGGGATTTGAAAACAAGGATGAGAATTGTAAATTCAACACTTCACACATTAACAGAATGCGCAGAGTTAAAAGACTATTCACATTTACATCTTTCCAGCCCTGTCCATGTAATAACACACTCATTGAGAAGCCAACCCTACATGGAAACCATAAAAGGACCTGCTCCCACGTTAGGAGAGATAATCTTGCGAGACCCCGCAATCAAAAAACCTTCTCTCTCTGGACTTTGATTGTCAAAATTAGCAGTCAGCCACCCCCAAAACTGGACAGGTGTTCACCATGTTAGCTAGCGTTTTCACCTGTGCGAGAGCAAGAGGGAGCTACAGAGCAGAACTATCCCAGCATTCAAAGCAAATGGCTATAGTTTCAATAGACTGCATTCAATGTCCTTGTGAATACTGAAATAGTCCCATCTCCAGTTATATCATGTCGTAGGAAGCAACAAAGGAAGATGGTACTGGCTGTTGGAGGCCAATCATCTCAGCCCCAGGACACTGCTGCAGGAGTTCCTCAGGACAGTGTCCTAGGCCTAACCATCTTCACCTGCTTCATCAATATCCTTCCCTCCACCATAAGGTCAGAAATGGGGATGTTCGCTGATGACTGCACAGTGTTCAGTTCCATTCGCAACCCCTCAGATAATGAAGCAGTCCGTGCCCACATGCAGCAAGACCTGGACAACATCCAGACTTGGGCTCATAAGTGGCAAATAACATTCACGCCAGACAAGTGCCAGGCAATGACCATCTCCAACAAGAGATTGTCTAACCACCTCCCCTTGACACTCAATGGCATTACTATTGCCGAATCCCCCACCATCAACATCCTGGAGCGGGTCACATTGACCAGAAACTAAACTGGACCAACCATATAAATACTGTGGCTACAAGAGCATGTCAGAGGCTGGGTATTCTGTGGCGAGTGACTCACCTGACTCCTCAAAGCCTTTCCACCATCTACAAGGCACAAGTCAGGAGTGTGATGGAATACTCTCCACTTGCCTGGATGAGTGCAGCCCCAACAACACTCAAGAAGCTCGACACCATCCAGGACAAAGCAGCCCACTTGATTGGCACCACATCCACCACCTTATACATTCACTCCCTTCACCACTGGCGCACTCTGGCTGCAGTGTGTGCCATCTACAAGATACACTGCAGCAACTCGCCAAGGCTTCTTCGACAGCACCTCCCAAATCCGCAACCTCTCCACCTAGAAGGACAAGGACATGGGAACACCACCACCTGCACGCTCCCCTCCAAATCAAACACCATCCCGACTTGGAAATATATCGCCGTTCCTGGGTCAAAATCCTGGAACTCCCTTCCTAACAGCACTGTGGGAGAACCTTCACCACAGGGACTGCAGCGCTTCATGAAGGCGGCTCACCACCACCTTCTCAAGGGCAATTAGGGATGGGCAATAAATGCCAGCCTTGCAGCGATGCCCACACCCCATGAATGAATTTAAAAAAAATTATTAGCACAGTTCATGCATGCAGGAAAAGTTACAGGCATAAGACGACTGCCGAATGTGGGGGAAGTGGTGGGCCTGAATGAGGACATCAAAACATGACACGCATTAGGATTTTTAATTTAAAAAGTGCAGAAATGCAAAACATTACTCAAAGCTATTCGGCAAATTGTTTCAGTTTGAAAGAAATCTGGTCACATTTAATAACAATCACCTGACTTGATGTTCAAAACAGAAAAAAATGAAAAGGGCGGTGGGGGGTGGGAGGGGCTGACGTGGGTGGCACACGCGGAGAGGATGATTTCACTTCTGCCAAACAAGCTGAAAAAATATGTTCTGCTGTTTGGTTTGTTTGCTTTGCTGTGTAGAGCTCGATGCAGTGAAAGCTGTGAGCTGGCAAAATCAGCAGAGTGACAGGATCACTGAGTCACAGCACTTTCAAGAGCACAGGATTTAATGTGATGGCACTATAATCGGGCAGACTAGGCCATCATCAGGTTTTGTCTGGCAAGCTATTTGCTCTGTTTTCCATAAAAACAACGCCCCTTTAATACCTTTTATATTACAATCCAACCTTCAGAGCTAGTGCTGCAATACAAACGAGGCAGCGTACTTGCCTGAAGCCTGTGCTCGCTGACCTACATTGACTCCCGGTCCGGCAACGCCTCAAATTTGAAATTCTCGTCCTCATGTTCAAATCCCTCCATGGCCTCGCCCCCCTCCCTATCCCTGTAACCTTCTCCAGCCCCACAACCCTCCGAGATCTCTGCGTTCCTCCAACTCTGGTCTCTCATGTATCGCTCCTGTAAAGCGCCTTGAGACATTTTACTACGTTAAAGGCGTTATATAAATGCATGTTGTTGTTGTTGTTGAAGAGGCACAGATGCCCTCGCTCGGTGGCTCCGTTCCTGGCCTCCAGAGGCAAAACAGTACCCTTTATTCTGACCGAACATACTGAGCACTCAGCCCACCAGTAACCGGTTGTTTTCACACTGCTGGCTTAAAGAAAGGAAGACTTGCATTTATATAACGTCTTTCACCAACTCAGGACGTCGCAAAGCGCTTTACATCCAATTAAATACTTTTCAAGTGTAGTCACTGCTGTAATGTAGGAAACACGACAGTCAATTTGCGAACAGCAAGATCCCACAAACAGCAATGAGATTATGACCAGGTAATCTGTTTTAGTGATGTTGGTTGGGGGATAAACGTTAGCCAGGGCACTGGGAAGAACTCCTCTGCTCATCTTCAAAATAGTGCCATGGCACCTTTTACGCCCACTTGAGGGGGCAGACAATTTAATATCTCATTCGAAAGATGGCACCTCCGACTGTGCAACACTCCCTCGGTAATGCACTGGAGTGTCAGCCTAGATTTTATACTCAAGTCTCTAGAGTGGGACGTCAATCCTCAACCTTCTGACTCAGAGGAGAGGGCGCTACCCACTGAGCCACAGCTGGCACTAACTCTGCGGAGAAATCAGAAAAGGTGCACACCCAGAATCAGAATCGCAAATGTGACTTTAGAGCAACTGTACAGTCCCTTTGTCATGTACATGCATTCAGTCCAATGTCGCTGCCAGTCTACAAATCTGCCCTGGAGTATAAGCCACAGTGAATTCGGAATGATGGCAACCTCATCATACTGTAGCACCTCTTCCACTGGAAAGTGGGGCGAATCAAACAGCAAAATAATTCGGTTAATAGGAGTTACAACAATGGGTAGGAAGCTCCCTAATCCTCTCCCCAATTCCTAATCAATGGCAGCTCCTTTGCACGGTTTGTAAACACTGGAGGAGGGGGTGCGATCGTATGACATTTCTTCACAAGAACGGAGTCTCAGCGTCTGTCCCCTCCGCCGCACTGTCTGTTGGCAACAGTGGAGCAGAGGGGCTGCTGGGCCATTCCTAATGGATGAGAATGGACAAGATGTGGGCTAGAGAATTTACTGAGGGTTGGGGAGGAGGGGGAAGGAAATACTTCCGCACACAGGTTGAGCAACAGGCTACCAGGAAAAGTTGGCCGAGACCAGCTACAGGATTCGTTTAAGTAACAGCTGGACGCTGTACTGGGGAAAACAGAAGGGTTGGTATTAGGAAAATAGGAACAGGAGGAGGCCATTCAGCCCCTCGAGCCTGTTCCCCCATTCAATTAGACCATGGCTGATCTGCATCTTAACTCCATCTGCCCGCCTTGGTTCCGTATTACTTAATACCCTTAACCCAACAAAGATCTATCAATTGCAGTTTTGAAATTTTCAATTGACCCCCAGCCTCATCATCTTTTCGGGGGAAGAGAGTTGCAGTTTCCACTACCCTTTGTGTGAAGAAGTGCTTGCTGACGTCTTTCTGGGAGAGAGAGAGACCAAATAGGCTGAAGGGCCTTCTTCATCCCAGCCTATCTTGTGAAGAAGGAACTTCTTTTCCGCCAGAAGTCACAAAGGTATTAACTCTCACTGCGCCAAATCGATTGATTCAAATGTATCAATGTTAAAATCTCAACAGATATGTCCACCAACAACAACCTGCATTTATATAGCGCCTTTAACATAGTAAAACATCCCAAGGGGCTTCACAGGAGCGATGATCAAACAAAATTTGACACCAAGCCACATAAGGAGATATTAGGACTGGTGACCAAAAGCTTGGTCAAAGAGGTCGGGTTTTAAGGAGTGTCTTAAAGGAGGAGAGAGAGGCGGAGAGGTTTAGGGAGGGGATTCCAGAGCTTAGGCAGCTGAAGGCACGGCCGCCAATGGTGGAGCGATTAAAATCGGGGATACGCAAGAATTGGAAAAGCGCAGAGATCTCGGAGGGTTGTAGGACTGGAGGAGGTTAGAGAGATAGGGAGGGGCGAGGCCATGGAGGGATTTGAAAACAAGGATGAGAATTTTAAAATCAAGGCGTTGGCGGACCGGGAGCCGATGTAGGTCAGCGAGCACAGGGGGTGATGGGCGAACGGGACTTGGTGCGAGTTAAGCTACGGAGTTTTGGATGGGCTCAAGTTTATGGAGGGTGGAAGATGAGAAGCCGGCCAGGAAAGCACTTGAATAGTCAAGCCTAGAGGTAACAAAGGCATGGATGAGGGTTTCAGCAGCAGATAAGCTGAGGCATGGACGGAGACGGGCGATGTTACGGAGGTGGAAGTAGGCGGTCGTGGTGATGGAGCAGATATGTGATCAGAAGCTCATTTCAGGGTCAAACGGGACGCCAAGGTTGTGAATGGTCTGGTTCAGCATGAGACAGTGACCAGGGAGAGGGATGGAGTCGATGGCTAGGGAACGGAGTTTGTGGTGGGGACCGAAGACAATGGCTTCACTCTTCCCAACATTTAGTTGGAGGAAATTTCTGCTCATGCTGGACAAGCTGTGTGACAAATCAGAGATAGTAGAGGGGTCGAGGGAGGTGGTGGTGAGGTGGAGCTGAGTGTCGTCAGTGTACATGTGGAACCTGACGTCGTGTTTTCGGACGATGTCGTCGAGGGGCAGCATGTAGGTGAGAAATAGGAGGGGACCGAGGATAGATCCTTGGGGGACTCCAGAGGTAATAGTGCGGGAGGGGGTAAGAGATGCCATTGCAGGTGATTCTCTGGCTACGTCGATAGGTAGGAATGGAACCAGGCGAGCGCAGTCCCACCCAGCTGGATGACGGAGGAGACACGTTGGAGGAGGATGGTCAACTGTGTCAAAGGCTGCAGACAGGTCGAGAGGGGTGAGGAGGGATAGTTTACCATGGTCACAGTCACATAGGATGTCATGAGTTAGGATACCGTATCCTAACCTTACAAAAGATGGAATGAGGCCGTTGAAACCCGCTTAAAATTCAAACTGTTGAAAACTATTTAGATTACAATTTTGATGTTTTTCTCATGGCTCTTCTGAAAATCAGTTATTTTCTCCTTTCTCTCTCCTGAGCCATGAACTGTCCTTGACCCAGAATGTGCGTAGCCAATCTCAACTTCCTGAAAATACCCAGAGCGGCAGGATGGGAAACCCCTTGGGCTGGGGGAGTCACAGAGTGTAAATCCACATTCGATCAGAAGATGGCTGTTGGAGAGGTGAAGCGTTGTATAACCAAGCACAGAATCCATTGTTGACTTCTTCAAAAAAACAAACAAAATGAAACTACCTGTACGACACTGCTGTCTTTATACTGAGCTCACCTTCCTTCCCTCTATCTCCTCCCCCACACCCCCACCTCCTCTGAGGGAATCAGTGGATAAAAAGATAGCAGCTATGTAAGGAAACAGTTAAATTCTTTATATTAACTTTAGGTTTTAAGTGAGTTTGTTAGAAGGCTGTAAATATCAGTTTTGTTTCCAGTAAAATGTTCAGTGGGAAGTAAAAGTTGCCAGACAGCGACTTTAGCTGGTAAGCATTCAGCTACAAGCTTTTTTTGTCCCAGCCTCAGACATCTCATCTGTCCTCCTGGGGATTAACGCCTCTAAGGCCATGATAGAGCGTGTGGAGTAATGCCTGTTAAAACTGGAATTATGGCAGCTAATTGGATGAGGTAATACTTTTGAAACATGCAGATTCTCACATAGCCAGAGTGAAAGAAAGGTTTATAAAGAGGGGCGTTAGAACAGATACTTCAGAATTCGACAAGGCTTGGTCAGTCCATCCCCTTGAGCTCGAAACCTGTGACGTGGTGAATTCTCCGATCATGTAACTGTGACACTAAGTATATGTATAATTATTAATAGTCATCGTATGCCTAATTCCTATGAAAGCCAATAAATGCATTTGTACTCTTGAGGAATAACTTATAAGCTTATAAGTGAAAGCATCCATTCCCTAACAGCTACTTCGTATGAAAGAACGCTCAAATATTTTTTGCGAATCAGCAGTGCAACAAAAATCCTGAAGTAAAAAGCTGTTTATTGTCGTTGAAAGCATTGCTCTATTCAAGTAAAACCACACGAGTAAAAAGTTCACCTTGAGCTTGGATCCATGGGGTATAGGAGATGAACCGTCAGCTCTGGGTGGGATGTGCAGCTCCCATTTTCCAAACTGCAGCATTCTGTAATGATGTGAAGAAGTGTCCCAGCCATCTAGAGGAAAAATACAGCGTCACTACAATCTCACGCTGCACATTATCTTTATAGGATTATTGAGAAACCTAAAAAAATTGCCAAAGCCCACAGTGCAAGCACAACCAAGGCTGAAAAGAGGAGGAAAGAAGGCAAGGTTAATCGGGAAAGCAGTGACTGGGTGATCCCAAGCTTTGGTTTTCAAAACCCTTTAGCCGTAGCTCAGTGGGTAGCACTCTCGATTCTAAGTCAGAAGGTTGTGGGTTCAAGTCCCATTCTAGAGACTTGAGCACAAAATCCAGGCTGACACTCTAGTGCATTACTGATGGAGTGCTGCACTGTCGGAGGTGCCGTATTTCGGATGAGACGTTAAACTGAGGCTCCGTCTGCCCTCTCAGGTGGACGTAAATGACCCCATGGCACTATTTTGATGAAGAGCAGGGGAGTTCTCCCCAGTGTCCTGGACAATATTTATCACCTCAACTAGCATCACCAAAAGAGATTACCTGATCGTTATTACATTGCTGTTTATGGGACTTTGCTGCTAAGGTTAGATTAAGAGGGGTGGGAGGAGGCTTGTGTTGAGCATAAACGCTGGCATAGACCAGTTGGGCCCAATGGCCTGGTTCTGTGCTGCAGATTCTATGTAATTCTATTTAAAGTGTTCGGGATGTCCTGTGGTCGTGAAAGACGCTATAAAAATGCAAGTTCGTTCGTTCTTTCTTATAGGAGGAAGAACAGTTCAAAACAGCGCATTGTAAGAATGAGACAGAGGGAACAGACAGAATGTGGCAACCACCTCAGGATACTGGAAAACTCATCAGACCAAACACTGAAATTTAAATACATCACACCAGACCTGATGTTTATAGCTTTTGGTCCAGGTTTGTGGCAGTGGAACAATTTTTCAATACTGCATAAGCACCAAAGGATAACCTGCAATTCTTGAAATTGTGCGTGTAGGAATTTTGCAATTGCAGACGGTTTAGCACGTAACACTGTGCTGGCCCTCTCAGCCCAATTTTAATCCGGCACATTCAAACTCCAGGAGCAATGGTCTTTCCAAACCAGGCCAGTCCTTTTCTCAGTGTTCCAGAACAGTCCAGGCAACAACCATCAATTTTGTTTGTGGCAGAGGCAGTTTCAATAGGACTTTCAAAAGGGAATTGGATATGTATAACAGGGCTTTGGGGAAAGGGCTGGGGAGGTGGGACAAATGGGATAACTCCTTCAAAGAGCCAGCATAGGCACGATGGGCCGAATGGCCTCCTTCTGTGCTATACCTACTGTGATACTCTGATTGTGCAGGAGTCCAAAACTAGGGGTCATAAATAGATATAAATAGTCACTAACAAATCCAATAGGAAATTCAGGAGGAACGTCTTTACCCAGAGAGTGGTTAGAATGTGGAACTCACTACCACAAGGAGTAGTTGAGGTGAATAATGTAGATGCATTTAAGTGGAAGCTCGATAAACACATACGGGAGAAAGGAATAGAAGGCTATCCTGATAGGGTGAGATGAAGTAGGGAGGGAGGAGGCTCGTGTGGAGAATAAACACCGGCATAGACCAGTTGGGCCGAATGGCCTGTTTCTGTGCTGTACATTCTATGTAATTCTATTTAAAATGCTGTGAACTCATGTACGCTAGGATCTGAGTTAAGACTGACCCAAACTCATTTCACACAGGACCTTGGAGCCATCCAGCAGAAAGGAATTACATCTTGTATAAATCTAAGCTAGATTCAAACCTAGATTCCAGATTTAAATAACCAACCTATACTAACAAAGAGCCAACAAAGGCACCTAGGGCCCGCCCCCGATTCTCCAGCTGTAATTTTCTTAAAAAACAGAAGCACTATGTTACATGTTCTCCCACATGCAGTATTGTAGCTGTCAGACATGGAGCAGGGCTCATTTAAAATGCTTGTTATTGCTGTGCTGTCTATTCTCTGGAAATGTGAATTTTTAAACCATTCTTGAAGGCGTCTAACAAATGGTGGGTAGTTATTCACACTGGCAAAATTTTGTTGAGAAACTTGAGAACATGTCAAGCTTTTCAGAACGTTTGCCAGCCCTGGCTCTCAAGCTCTACAGCACTATTATTATTTCTCCCTTTGATTTCTCTTTGTAGGCAAGTGCTACGGAGCGCTATTTTCCCTCTTCTGCTTTCCCCTAATTTTCTCCCTTCTTTCCTCAATGCCGCTGCCCATTGCGACAATTCCATGGAAGCTGGCCACTCTCACCTGCACAAGCTCAGTGAGCATCAGTTATTCAACCACCAGAGAGATTGCAGTGAAAGAAAGGAAGGAAGCAAGGAAGGAAGGAAGTTGCATTCATGCAGCACTTTTAACACAGAAAAGCGTCCCAAAGTACTTCACAGAGAAAATCAGACAGCAAGCCAAAGGAGGAAAGATTAGGAGTGATCTAAAGCTTATTCAAGGAAGTGAGTTTTAAGGAGGATCTTGAAGGAGGAGAGGGAGGTGGAGAGGCAGAGGGGTTTAGAAAGGATATTGCAGAACATGGGGCCAATGGTGGGGTGAAGGGAGATGGGCACAAACAAGAGGTCAGATTCAGACCAGAGTGTGCAGGGAGGGCGATTGTAGGCCTGTTGGAGGTTACAGAGATATGAAGGAGAGAGGCCATGGAGGGATTTAAACACGAGATGAGAATTTTAAATTTGAGACACTGGGGGACCAAGAGCCAACGTGGGTCAACGAGAACATGGGCAAGTGGGACCTGGTGTGGGACCGGACACATTTTGAAAAAGAAGTTTAGTAAGGGTGGTCAGTCAGGGGAGCACGAGAGTAATTGAGTATGGAGGTGGCAAAGGCATGGATAAGGGTTCCAGGGACAGATGGGCTGAGTAAGGGCGGTGGTGGGCAGTTACGGAGCTGAAAGTAGTCCGGCATTGGGATTGAGAGGATCTGGGGACGGAAGTTCAGCTCTGGTTTGAACAGGACACCGTGGTCACGAGCGGTCTGCTCCAGCCTGAAACAGTGGCCGGGGAAGTGGATGGAGTCTGTGGTAAGTGCAGCTCCAATAACACTCAAGAAGCTCGACATCATGCAGGACAAAGCAGCCCACTTGAATGGCACCCCATCCACCACCCTAAACATTCATTCCCTTCACCACCAGCACACCATAGTTTCAGTGTGAACCATCTACAAGATTCACTGCAGCATCTCGCCAAGGCTTCTTCGACAGTACCTCCCAAACCTGCGACCTCTACCATCTAGGACAAGGGTAGCAGGCACATGGGAACACCAGCATCTGCACATTCCCTTCCAAGTCACACACCATCCTGATTTGGAAATAAATCGCCATTCCTTCATCGTCGCTGGATCAAAATCCTGGAACTCCTTATCTAGCAGCACTGTGGGAGAACCTTCACCACATGGATTGCAGCAGTTCAAGAAGGCGGCTCACCACCACCTTCTCAAGGGCAATTAGGGATGGGCAATAAACGCTGGCCTTGCCAGTGACGCCCACATCCCATGAACTAATAAAAAAGAGGGTGAAGTTTGTGCTGGGGGCAGCAGACGAAGCCTTTGGTCTTCCCAACGTTTTATCTGGAGGAAAACGCAGCCCATCCAAAACTGGGTGTCAGACAAGCACTCTAAACGCACACAGTGACGGATTGAGCGAGGTGTTGGAGAGATAAAGCTGGGTGTCATCAGCATACATGTAGAAGTTGACCTGACGTCTGCAGATGATGTTGCCAAAAGGCAGCATGTAGATGAGGAGAAGGAGGGGGCCAGGGATAGATCCTTGGGAAACTCTAGAGGTGATGGTGCTGTGGTGGGAAGAGAAGCCATTAGTAGAGATGCTCCAGCTATGATCAGACAGTTAGCACTGGAACCAAGTAAGGTCAGTCCCACCGAGCTGCACAGCGGAAGAGAGGTGTTGGAGGAGGATGGCATCGTCGTTATGCTGATAGGGGAGCTAGATAAACACATGAGGGAGAAAGGAATATGCTGATAAGGTTGGATGAAGTAGGGAGGGAGGAGGCTCGTGTGGAGCATTAACTCAGTCACGGACCAGTTGGGCCAAATGGCCTGTTCTGTGCTGAACATTCTATGTAAATCGCAATCAAGCCATTATCTCGTGCTATCAAAAATGGCAACCTTTTCCAATGCATTGACTGGTTCTGTACACCAAGAAAACATCTTTGAAGGAAGACTGCAACCCAACAATTCCATCAACCATCACAGCCAATGTTCTGCTCTTAAATTGTACTGACTCCCAAAAATGTGTCACCAACTCTGTACAATAATTTAAGTCATTGCGTGGGCAGAAAATCGTCCCAGAGATTAGACAATCCGATGAAAATGGATTTAACACAAAAACTAGTACTCATCAGTATTGCACAGCAGAAAGTCACTTGCATCAAAATCGATATAAACAGGACTTGTGTGGAGGGAGTGGGTTGGGCTTGCAGGAGACAATGCAATCATATCTCCACAGATACGTACAACATGGTCTTTCTGGCATTCGCGATAGCGAGAGTTTTTTTAAAAAATTCATCAAACCCTGCGGTTATCACATTTTGAATCAAACAGGACGAATTCCCCCGATAAGTAAGTGGGGCAATGCACTACGCAAGATGGACCTAGGATGGTTAGCACCTAGGCTCAGTCCTTGTCTCTAAAGGTAGCTCCTCTTTGCCAATACAACGGCAAGGGACATTACATTTAGCATGAGGAATCTTGGGTGGAGGTGGGTGGAGTGGAGGAGAGAAAAGACTGGAAAAAGCAAGGGCGGCCCTTCAGCCCATCATGCGTGTGTTAGCTCTTTAACTGAGCTGTCTGCTCTCATCCCATTTTCCTCCTCCCTATATTCTTATGTATTCTTTTTCAAATAGTTATCCAATTCCTTTCTTAAACTGTGTTATAGCCTCTGCCACCATTAGCCTCTTGAGGTAAAGCACTCCTGAATTAATTTACAACACTAGCCCACGTTAAATAGCTTGCTGACATGCACTATGAAAGGGAGAAAAAGAAAGAAAAAGAAAAAGACTTGCATTTACATAGCGCCTTTCACGACCTCAGGGCATCCCAAAGCGCTTTACAGCCAATTAAGTATTTTTGAAGTGTAGTCACTGTTATAACGTAGGGAAACGTGGCAGCCACTTGGGTGCGGTGCCGAGAGCAGCTGCGCCCAAGAAACTGTATTTCGGTCAAACAGGAAACAGCCGTTCCTGGTTAGAGAAGCTGGGTCCGAGTGGAGGCAAGCGTCAAGTGTGCTGCTCCAGGGATCCATGTTGGGAGCCTGACTTTTACATCAACAACTCGCATTCAAACGGTCAAGTGAGAAATGGTCAAATTCAGACGATAACGAAACATTGAGTATCCGATTTAAGAACTACAAAATTTCAATATAGATAAGTGTGAGTGGTACATTTTGGTAGGAAGAATAAGGAGGCCAAATACTTGGAAAATAAGAGTCTAAATGGGGTAGAGGAGCAGAGGGATCTGGGGGTACAGATACACAAATCACTAAAAGTAGCTACGCAGGTTATTAAGACCATTAAATAAAAGCAAGCCAAGCACCGGGGTTCATCCCTACAGGGATAGAATCGAAAAGCAGGGAAGTTATGTTAAACTTGTATAGAACCTTTGTTTAACCACACTTGGAGTACTGTGAACAGTTCTAGTCTCCATATTACTAAAAGGATATAGAGGCACTGGAGAAGGTGCAAAAAAGATTTACTAGGATGATATCAGAACTTGAGAGGTTTTACCTATCAAGAAAAACTGAACAGGCTGGGGCTCTTTTCTCTAGAAAAAAGACTGAGGGGTGACCTGATAGGGGTCCCTAAGATTATGAAAGGGTTTGATAGGGTTGACGTAGCAAGGAAGACCAGAACTAGGGGCCATAAATATAAGATAGTCACTAATAAATCCAATAGGCAATTCAGGAGAAACGTCTTTACCCAGAGCGTGGTTAGAATGTGGAACTCGCTACCATAAGGAGTAGTTGAGGCGAATAGCATAGATGCATTTAAGGGGAAGCTAGATAAACACACGAGGGAGAAAGGAATAGAAGGATATACTGATAGGGTGAGATGAAGTAGGGAGGGAGGAGGCTCATGTGGAGCATAAGCACTGGCATGGACCTGTTGGACCGAATGGCCTGTTTCTGTGCTGTACATTCTATGTAGTTCTAGGTAAAATGAGCTACGCAAAAATTATTAGACAAATTTAAGTTGCTGCACATAGGAAGAAAAAAAATGGGCAACAGAGGTACTTCATGAACAGTGGTGAAATAACTGAAGAGACCAAGAGTTTTGACAATCAAACAGCAAACATTAAAGCAAATACAATGTTGAACTGCAAAACTGTATAGTATAGATCAGAAGATCAAACAGCTGAGCACTCCGGCAAGACCAGATGTTGAGAATGGTGCCCAGTTCTAGCTACCCAGACATAAATGCACTTTGGAAGGAAGAATGAGGAGAGGCAGAATAAACTAAATGGCACAATTTTAAAGGAGGTGCAGGAACAGACACCCAGAGGTGTAAGTACAAAAGTCTTTGAAGGAATGAGGCGGTTAAAAAAGCATATGGGATCCTTGGCTTTACAAAAGTACAGAAGCAAGGAACTTATGCTAAACCTTTATAAAATATTGGTTAAGCCCCAGCTGGAGTATTGTCTCCAATTCTGGGTGCCACACTTTAGGAAGGATGTCAAGGCCTTGGAGAAGGTGCAGAGGAGATTTACTAGATTGGTAACAGGGGTGAGAGACTTCAGTTATGTGGAGAAGCTGGGATTGTTCTCCTTCGAGCAGAGAAGGTTAAGGGAAAATTTAATAGAAGTGTTCAAAATTATGAGGGGTTTTGTTAGAGTGGATAGGAGGAAACTGTTTCCACTGGCAGGAGGGTTGGTAACCAGAGGACACAGATTTAGGATAATTGGCAAAAGAACCAGAGGGGCGATGAGGAGAAAGTTTTTTACGTTGCAAGTTGTTATGATCTGTAATGCACTGCCTGCAAGAGTGGTGGAAGCAGATTCAGTAGTAACTTTTAAAAAGGAATTGGATAAATACTTGAAAAGGAACCATTTGCAGGGATGTGGGGAAAAAGCAGTGGAGTGGGACTAATTGGATAGCTCTTTCAAAGATCCTGCCCAGACACGAATGGCCACCTTCTGCGCTGTAAGATTCTATGACTATAAAAGAAGCATTCAGCGCTAGAGGCATTTCAGGAAAGAGTCACAAAACTGATAGTGTCTGAGAACTGAGTTATGAGAAAAGACCAGAGAATTTTAAGCCTTTCAGCTCTGAAAGGAAGCCACTGAGAGGTGATCTTATAGAGATATATCATTCAGCAGAGGTATGGATGAGGTAGATCCAGAACTCTATTTCAACCTTAACTATGACAGCGGGACAAAGGAGCACAAATCAAAACTAGCACAAGATAAATTTAGGACAGGCGTCAAGATGTTCTTCACACGCACAGGGTGATCAATGGATGGAATGGACTTCCAGTCAGATTAGTGGAGAGAAAAAAATCTGTAATCATTTAATAAACAGTTAGATGCCACGAGGGGGGATTATGGGGTCTCGCGGGATGGATGAGCTAAGATTGCGACAGTGATCTTCAGCCAGCACCTTCAGGAAAGGAGGGAGAAAATTGAGGGCAGAGGGACCTGACATGACAATGCAGATTTAGGGTGACTATGGAAGGAAGACATCTGCCATCTGTGGTCTTGCTAATTGAAGCAACTACAAAAGATCAGCACCTCCATTTCATTGGTGTGTGTCTGATGCATTGTCTGTCTAATCCACGATGATCCCAAAAGGTATTTTATTTTAGTCAATGGTCTATGCCATTTGCATAAATTAGGCCGTGCATTGAATTACTCACTTTCTAATACACCTCGCAGAATAAAATGACACACTGAAATGTGAAAAGCTCAAGACAAACTCTCATGTTTGACACAGGAATGTTAGCCTCCACAATCCCAACTTTCGCTTCTCTACAAAACACCACAAACTTCTGAAGGGTTTTTTTTTTAAAAAAGGGGGTGAAGAGGGGAATGATACAAAAAGGGAGAACAAAAAACTCAATGCCAGGAAAAGAGCAAGTTAAAACAAATTGCCTGCAAGTGTATCTCTCCAGCTACCAGAGGTGAAGATTGCAGATTAGGCTAATTCTGCACAGTGTCACTACATCAGGATCACACACAAAGTCCAAGAATCTGTCTGCTAATTCAGGATTTAAAATGACATTTACAGCACGCACATCACTTCCATGAGGATTAGGAGTTAGTGCTCTCTACATAATTGAAAATGCAAAGAATCCATCTCTGCACAAGGACTGTTAGAAACCCAGCTTTACTAAGAGCCATAATCTCACAGGGTGACTCGTCATCCGCCCTTCTGGCTCACAAAGAGATAAACTGGTGATGGAGAAGGAAATAGAAAATCATGGTTACATGCAGCAATTCCAGGGTCACCAGCGACCTCTGTTTCAAGACAGGGGGTGGGGGGAAAGGGGGAGGCAGAGGGTGGTTAAGAGCGAAGAGTGAAATCGAGCAGAAATGGGAAACTTCGAAGCCAACATTCTGAAGCTTCAGAACCCAAAGCAGAATTAAAGTCTTGAGGCCACTAACTGGAAATGTAATTGTTACTCTATCAATCCAAGATAAGCCAAATGATTTGGCCCAGGCATCAATGAGGAATTCCAGGGCCAATAATTGATTAAACTATAGCAGATCAGCCAGGCACCATTACTGGCCACACAATTTTCAATCAGCCCCAGCAAAAAAAAAAAATTCACCTCCAGGCACAGGCTGCTTATTAAGATTCGGTGAGCAGGATTCCCTCTGCTGTATTTCATCTGGTGAAACTGAATTAAAGAGTCCAGAAGATAGACTGCAGCCAGTAGCTTTCAGAACTGCGGTAATGATCGTGTTCCAAGGTTTCTGTAGCTTGTGAGCAAATAGCCCGCATGTATTTTGAAAGCCGAAATACAGAGAAGTCACTTGACCAATAGCAAAGGCTCTTGCATTCTACTGGGACCGGTGAGCTCAAGCAGATTGATTGAAGGCCAAGGCACTTGTATGGAGTTCAATCCCCCATCTTCAGTATAGTACACTTCGATGTCCATTACTATGTAACTACAGCCCTGGAGACTTAACCTCATAGGCCCCGACTTGCAGGCTACATTGGTGGAGCAGGACAGAGACGCAGCACGCATCCATCGTCAGACCAGACACCAACAGTATAGCAATTATTGACACTCTTCCAAGTTATTAAGTGTCGGCCGTGGCTCAACGGTAGCACTCTCACCTGAGTCAGAAGGTTATGGGTGAAGTCCCACTCCAGTGACTTGAGCACACAATCCAGACTGACATTGAGTGCTACACGGTCGGAGGTACCGCCTTTAGGATGACACGTTAAATCAAGGCCCTGTCTTCCCTCTCAGGTGGATGTAAAAGATCCCATGGCATTATTTTGAAGCAGAGCAGGGGAAATCACCCCGGTGTCCTGGGCCAATATTTATCCCTCAACCAACATCACTAAAGCAGATTGTCTGGTCATTATCACATTGCTGTTTGTGGGATCTTGCTGAGCGCAAATTGGCTGCCGCGTTTCTTACATTACAACAGTGACTACACTTCAAAAGTACTTAATTGGCTGTAAAGCACTTTGGGACATCCTGAGGTTGTGAAAGGTACCACATAAATGCAAGTATTTCGTTCTTTTATAAGCCAATTCAGTGCAGTGTGAGGGGGGAAACAGGGAAGCTGCAAGAGAAGGAAGAAAGCACCACAACCAGCTAAAACAGAGATGGCCATACTGAGACCAGCAGCCACATGCAGCCCGTAAAGCCCAAGTATCCAACCCTCCTGCAACGCCATTTATGGATAGAGATATGCGTTTATTGTACATATTACAAATACACACACATAAATGCGCACGTGTACTTTTGTGCACACATTTATTTGTATGTATGCGCATGCACATTTATAAGCACGCGCGCGCACACAAATACGCGCATACACAAGTACACGTGTACTTTTGTGCATGCATGTACTTGTCAGTGTGCATGTATTTGTGCACACAAATACACACGCGCACACAACTCGCCTGGCTATTTAAAGTTGGAAGTTTGGAAAGAGCTATTTGTTGGCATTGTTCTCTCATTGGTAGATTTATTATTTTTGCAACAATGAGTGCAGAAAGCAGACCTTTCTCAATAACCTGTCCCACCAAATTCGAACAGAAACAGAGTTGAATATTCATAAAGTTCCACCAAAATCAGATGACCAAAAATATAATCTAATGGAAATGTTCAGCTGTTAGCAGAGAATAATGCAGACCTAGCTGTTCTTACGAGACTGCAAGCTATTCAAGGTTGAAATTAGAAACGGAGTCCCACCTTAATGCTTGTGTAACAACCATTAATTCTATATAAAATTTATAAATATAATTAATAATTCTACGAGGCAGGGTATGTGAAGAGTCCAAGCTTTTTTCCTCCATAAGCAGCTTTCGTCGAGTACCATGGAGTCTCTGGTATAAATCCATGTTCCCATAAATTGCATATACGTCAAGCTGTTGATTCTTCCTTGGATAAAAAGTCTAAATGAGATAGAGGAGCAGAGCGATCTGGGGGTACGGATACACACATCACTAAAAGTAACAGTTTAATAAAGCCATAAAAAAAAGCAAACAAAGCATTGGGGTTCATTTCTAGAGGGAGAGAATTGAAAAGCAGAGAAATTATGTTAAACTTGTATAGAACCTTGGTTAGATCAGACTTGGAATACTGTGAACAGTTCTAATCTCCATATTATAATATGAATATAGAGGCACTGGAGAAGGTGCAAAAAAGATTTACAAGAACTGAAGGGTTATACCTATCAGAAAAGATTGAACAGGCTGGGGCTCTTTTCTCTAGAAAAGAAAAGACTGAGGGGTGACCTGATAGAGAACTTTAAGATTATGAAAGGGTTTGATAGGGTAGACGTAGAGAAGATGATTCCACTCGTGGGGGAGACCAGAACTAGGGGCCATAAATATAAGATAGTCACTAATAAATCCAATAGGGAATTCAGGAGAAACTTCTTTACCCAGAGTGTGGTGAGAATGTGGAAATCGCTACCACAAGGAGTAGTTTAGGCGTCTAAATAGATGCATTTAAGGGAAAGCCGGATAAGCACGAGAGAGAAAGGAATAGAAGGATATGTTGATAGGGTTAGATGAAGACAGGTGGAAGGTGGCTTGTGTGGAGTATAAATACCAGCATGCACCTGTTGGGATGAATGGCCTGTTTCTGTGCTGTACATTCTACGTAACAGATTTTGGTGGAAAAATAAACCTTTCAGACAACCCCTTTCCAATGTTCATTTTTTGGATCCGTAAATTGAATATAAAGCCTCACAAACTGAACCAATGCAATGCAACTAAGCAAATGATGTCCCTAAATTTTAACTATCCTAGACAAACATCAGAGATTCACTCCAGGGATTTACAGTGAATTTTAGATTCATCCACCAATAAGGCAACAGTGCCAAGAACAGTCCCTTCCAAACCTCTAGGCTCATGAAATTGAAACACTACAAACCAGTAAGGACGAAAACACAAATAGAGCAGAGTAGCCTGGGATTCCTGGGGCAGATCAGGAGAGCTTGTTTGGATGCCTCAGCCAGAAGGTATAAAATATTCCAAGATAAAATAAAACATACAGGAGTGGGGGACACACACTTTTTAAAAAAAAGTTGGACCAGGATCTGGTGAAGTATGGACTTGGACTATAGAATTAAAACTGGAATACAGAATTAAGGTACTGAGATGTAGAATTAACACTGGAATATACTGAGGAAATGTAAAATTACAAACAGATTTGGGGTCAGCACATCACTTGGTCAGTCATTAACTGCAGGGAGAAAATGCCGTGAGATAACAGGAATAAAGAATTGTACTGATCTTGTTAACTGAACTGTAGATAGATAGGCGTTTTACTCATTAGTCAGGAACTCAGCTCATTAACTCGACAATAGATAAGGTATATGTTCACTTATTAGTTTCTCCTTATATGGATTTGTTTTTCACTCTTTTGGTGCAATCATGTAATGGGGTAGACCTGAGAACTTAGAAATTAACAGGTGAGACTTCGAGCAGCTCCAACAGTACACCCCTGGGAACGTGCATGCAAGGTAGAACTGGTCCAGGTTAGCAGACTTATTGGTGTGTCTCAGATCTAGCGTTACCAACTCTGGTTAGACATATTCCTGGAGATTTCATCACATGACCTCCAGCCGTCCCCATTCTCTCGCTATTGGTCACCCAGCGTGTCCACCTTCATGGTGCACCAATTTCCTGATTGACTGACGGTCAAGAATCATCCAAACAGCAAAAATCTATCAATCTCAGATTTAAATTTAGCAATTGAGCTAGCATCAACTGCCGTTTGCAGAAGAGAGTTCCAAACTTCTACCACCCTTTCCGTGTAGAAATGTTTCCTAACTTCACTCCTGGAAGTCCTGGCCCTAATTTTTAGGCTATGTCCCCTAGTCCTAGACTCCCCAACCAGCGGAAATAGTTTCTCTCTAACTGCTCTATCAGTTCCCCTTAATATCTTGAAAACTTCAATCATATCACCCCTTAATCTTCTAAATTCCAGGGAATTCAACCCTAGTTTGTGTAATCTCTCCTCATAATTTAACCCTTGGAGTCCAGGTATTATTCTAGTAAATCTACACCGCACTCCCTCCAAGGCCAATATATCCTTCCCAAGGTGCAGTGCCCAGAACTGAACACAGTACTCCAGGTGTGGTCTAACCAGGGCTTTGTATAGCTGTAGCATAACTTCTGCCCCCTTGTGTTCTAGTCCTCTGGATATAAAGGCCACCATTCCATTAGCCTTTTTGATTATTTTCTGTACCTGTTCATGCCATTTTAATGATCTATGTACATGGGCCCCTAAGTCGCTTTGGACCTCTCCTGTTTCGAGCTTTTCACCATTTAGAAAGTACTATGATCTATTCCTTTTTAGGTCCAAAGTGGATGACCTCACACTTGCCTACATTGAAATCCATTTGCCACAGTTTTGCCCATTCACTTAATCTATTAATTACTTGAAGGGAAAAAATTTACAGGGATGGGGGAAAAGAGCAGGGGAATGGTACTAATTGGATAGCTCATTCAGGCACGATGAGCCAAATGGCCTCCTCCTGTGCTGTACCATACTATGATTGTCATACATTGGACTGAGGACAATAATAACCCATTCAACTTATTCCCCACAGTTCGAGTTAATGCTCTGAAACTAGACTTAGAATATTAGAGTACGAACACTTAGTACATTTCTATCAAATTCGTTTGTCTATTAGGCCGAATCATAGGATTTTACAGCACGCAGACTAGCATTCAGCCCATGGTGCTCTCTGAAAGAGCTCGCCACTTAGTCCCATTCCCCTGCCCTTTTAAACTTTTCTTTTTAAAATAATTATCTCGTTCCCTTTGAAGATCAGTTCTGGATACTGCTTCCCCCACTGTTTATGGCCAGGTACTCCATGTTTTAACAAACCTCCTTTTAAAAAAAAGAATTCTCTTAACTATCCCTTTGTTCATTTCGTGATAATCTTAAATTTATTCCCTCCAGTTACCCACGCACTGACCAAAGGAAATTGCTTTTCCCTATTTTTCCCATCAAAACCTCACATAATTTTGAACACTTCTATCAGATCTCTTCTCAATATTCTCTCTGTTCTAATGAAAGATACCCCAGTTTCCCTAGTCTCTCCTCATGACAAAAGCCATCCATCCTTGGTAGGGTGTCCAAAACTAGACAATATTCTAAATGCAGCCTAAACAATTTATATCAGTTTAGTTGTACCTCTTTGCTTTTGCACTCTCTACACTCACTGTTAAAACTAAATATGTTAACATCTTTGTTAAAATAGCAGCCATAAAAATTTGATATGTATGTACTAAAGTTTCATATACTAACATTCAAAGAGCCTAGCTAATTGAGGTATTAATCAGGTCTGGAAGACAGTCTGCAGCAGTGCTGAACCCAGCATAAAAACACAGACTTAGAAAGGACGTCAAGGCCTTGGAGAGGGTGCAGAGGAGTTTTACTAGAATGGTACCAGGGATGAGGGACTTCAGTTACATGTAGAGACTGGAGAGGCTGGGGTTGTTCTCCTTAGAGCAAAGAAGGTTAAGGGGAGATTTAATAGAGGTGTTCAAAATTATATGGGGTTTTGATATAGTAAATAGGGAGAAACTGTTTTCATTGGCTGGAGGGTTGGTAATCCGAGCACACAAATTTAAGGTACAGTATTTGGCAAAAGAGTCAGAAGGGAGATGAGGAGAAATTTTTTTAATGCAGTGAGTTGTTATGATCTGGAATGCACTGCCTGAAAGCTGGAAGCAGATTCAATAATAACTTTCAAAAGGGAATTGGATAAATACTTGAAGGGGAAGCGAGACTAATTGGATAGCTCTTTCAAACAGCCAACACAGACACGATGGGCCAAATGGCCTCCTTCTATGCCGTATGATTCCATGATAATAGTATGGAAGGAGATGAATGAACAAGTGTTGCATCCACTGCTGTGAAAGACAACTGGAGAAGTATTGTACCTCTCTCTCTATCTACCTCTCTCGTTTCTTTGTTTCCTCTCCAACCCTGCTCAATGCTTGTTCATTTTTCCATGGGCAATACCAAAAACATTAATCTATCTATTCTACTTAAGATACTGAATGACCTGCTGTATATTTCCAATGATTTTTGTTAATACATTTGCTGTTAAAGATTTAGAGATCACAAGAAAGTAGGTAAAATGAAAATTGAGAAAAATGTCCTGCTGGTGAAACAGAATTGGAACTTAAATACTGATTGTGTTCCTCTCTTCCCTCCTGCTCACCTACAACCCACCACCCCCCGCCCCTGGGTAAGGGTGGCCGGTTTCCTTCCCTAAAAGGACATCAGTGAACCAGATGGGATTTCACAACAGTCATCTTCACTCTCACTTTTCCCGATACCAGCCTTTTAGCTCCAGATTTTTTGTTTTAAAAACTGAATTCAAATGCTCAACCTGCCATGATGAGATTTGAACTCACGTTCACTAGATTACTAGTCCAGTAATATAACCACTACGCTACCGTACTGAAACATGGTTTAATACTGGACTGCAGCAACACATGTAATGCTCAACATTTGGGTAAGTTTGCATATTACATGCTTAGTACTTGGGTTTAATGTGTGCACTGTCCCATGGAATGGAAAATGAAATTTTTATATATATAAAAAGTTTTGAAAATCTAACCCAATTTATTTTCCCCACAAGACTGTCACAAACTATAAACTGTGAAGCGACAAAACTTCATAAAGCATCACCCAATCTTAGCAATTCAAGAAGCAATGAAGTGAGCAGGTGAGGAATAGGAATATAAAATAAAGTTTTGTTCTATGTAAAGCAGAAATTAAAAAGAGATTGACTATACAATTTATATTCAGTGTATACACAGTTTGTGTGAACGTCAAGAACTCCTGAATATTAATGTTGCAGAATTTACTGTGCATAATCTCAATGCATGGTGCAAATATATATTCCTTACATGAAATTCAAAAAAAATCATGCAGTCTATACTGGAGTTAATCATGTAAACTGGGCTGTGGAGATAAACAGTAGAGGAAAGCAGAAAGAGGCGATCGACACGGAGGCTCCAACATTATAACACATTTTCTATCAACCATAAAAATATGCTCCCAAGTGAACAGAACACCTTAGGGGAATTTATAAAGGTATACAACAAATGATTTAACTCAGTTTGGTCATATTCCTGACTCGAGTCAGAAGGATCTGTGTTCAAGCCCATAATGTAGACCAGCATTCCGGTGCAGTCCTGAAAGAGTGCTGCATTATCAGAGGTACTTGTCCTTCAGCTAATCCCAGACCCTGTCTACCTACTCCAATGGTTCAATTGGATCTTAAAAATCACATGGCACTGTTTGAAGAGCAGAGTTTTACTGGTGTCCATCACCCATGTGCTCGCTAACCTACATCGGCTCCTGATCCGGCAACATCTCCATTTTAAAATTCTCATCCTTGTTTTCAAATCTCTCCATGGCCTCGTCTCCTCCCTATCTCTGTAACCTCTTGCAGCCCTACAACCCTCCCAGATCTCTGCGTTCCTCCAATTCCGGCCTCTTGCGCATCACCAATTTTAATCGTTCCACAATTGGCGGCCGTGCCTTCAGCTGCCTAGGCCCTAAGTTCTGGAATTCCCTCCCTGAACCTCTCCACCTCTCTAACTTTCTCTCCTCCTTTAAGACGCTCCTTAAAACCTACCTCTTTGACCAAGCTTTTGGTCATCTGTCCTAATATCTCCCTATGTGGTTCGGTGTCAAATTTGGTTTGATAATCGCTCCTGTGAAGCGCCTTGGGATGTTTTACTATGTTAAAGGTGCGAAATAAATGCAAGTTGTTGTTGTTGTTGTCCAGGCCAACAATCCTCCTTCAACCTACACCACCAAGAACACATTGACTAGTCACTCATCTCATTGCTGTTTATAGGATCTTGCTACAATGCTGTGGGGATCAAATGTATTTAGCATTAATTAATTAATAAGCGACATCTCAGATGAAGCAGCACTCTCTTAGCCCGAGAACGCCTGTCTAGATTACGGTGCTTAAAACCCGATGTTGGCTTTGAACCTATACCAAACTGGGCCAAGCTGACAGTTGGTATAACTTCGGCATTTTCTTCCATTTGTTCAACTTTTTTTTTAATCCACTCCCTTCCAAGGGGGTGAGATCGTTGGGCAAGCAAGCAAGTTATCAGCTTCCAAGACTTGCCCAACTGACTGCATAGAGATTCACAGACACGTAAGAGGCAATTCAAGTCTAGAATTAATGGCCCAGATTTTGCTAGGGCGGGGCATCTCACTGTGTGCCTTGCTCGTGCACCTTTGGGTTTTAAAATTTTTTTTTACCAACAAAGTTGCTGGGAGTGCAAGCTGATAACAGGGACAAACAGTCCATCTCCTTAACCAATGAGATTAACGATTGAGAAAAAAACAGGAAAGACAGAGAAGGAAATAGGGTGAAGGTACAGAAAGAGAAATAAAGAGAAGGAAAGAAAGATTGAATTGAGAGAGAGAGAAAAAAAAAGAGACAGAAATGAAAAGTAAGAAAAAAAAATAAAATTTGACATTTTTAAATCTCCAACAGCCCCTGAAGGAATGAGACTCCATACTTATATTTGTTCACTTTCTGGATCAGAGAGGTTGATTGGCAGTCATTAGCAATTATGTCATTAAAAGGGTTCTTATGCTGTTAATTGCTAGACTTAACTTTTTGCGGCGAGTTTAATGGGCATGAAACACTCGGGGAGGTAGAGGACGAGATGCTGTTTTTGTGAAGCTAACGGCAGAGAGGCACAAATCAGCCTGCAACTTGGGGTGATTCACAGGGTATCTCTTCCTCGGTACAAGTTCCTGGCCGATTTACACATTAACAATGGCGTTCACTTGCCATTATTTTCTCAGCAAAATCTGGGCCAAAATCCTTCCGATCTTACCATCGTAACAGTTTTGTTTTTTACGAGGGAGGTGGAATAAAGAAATCTGGAACACACCCCCTCAAAATGCTGTTGAGGCTGGGAGGGGTCAATTGAAAATTTCAAAACTGAGATTGATAGATTTTTGTGAAGGAAAGGGTATTAAGGGTTACGGAACCAAGAGTAGGTGGAGTTAAGATAAAGATCAGCCATGACCTAATTGGATGGAGGAACAGGCTCGAGGGTCTGAATGGCCTCCTCCTGTTCCTAGCATTTATATTGTGCTTTAACGTAGTAAAATGTCCCAAGCCGCTTTAGAGAAGCGTTAACAAACAAATTATGACACCGAGCCACATAAGGAGATATTAGGACAGGTGACCAAAAGCTTGGTCAAAGAGGTAGGTTTTAAGGAGTGTCTTAAAGGAGGAGAGAAAGATGGAGAAGTTTAGGGAGGGAATTCCAGAGCTTAGGGCCTAAGCAGCTGAAGGCAGAGCCGCCAATGTGGAGCAATGAAAATCAGGGACGCACAAGAGGCTAGAATTGGGGGAGCACAAAGTTGTAGGGCTGGAGGAGGTTAGAGAGATAGGGAGGGGCGAGGCCATGGAGGGATTTCAAAACAAGGATGAGAATTTTAAAATCGAGGTGTTACCCGACTGGGAGCCAATGTAGGTCAGCGAGCACAGGGGTGATGGGCATTAAGAGGGCATCTCATCCCAACACCCCATGGAAAGTTCAGAAATGAACCTGTGTAATTCCATTCCAGGCTGTTTGCAATTTGATACGTGCGCCTACTGCAAAGGTCTTCACATTCTCTCAAGCTTGCTCTTTACTTGTTCTCTTATTCTTTCTCCTTCAGCCTCAAGCCTTCTTTCCTTAACTGCCTAAGACTGCATCCTTGGGGCATTCCTGATGGGCCACATACTTGTAACTGTACCAAGACTCTCCAATGACCAGCAGCATCCAGAACTCAACTGCTCTGTCGTGAGAGCAGAATCGTTCTGCAGCCGTTCGCTTGATACAAGGCGAAAAGGAAACTAATACAAGGTCATCCACAGTCAGCATCATTTGCACAACAGCACTGGGGGCATGGCAGACAGGGTTGGTTAATAATGTGTTGTATAGGTGAATGAGACCATTCTCCCCATAACAGGTGCCAGGTACTGGCTCTTCAAACAGAGCTACCTATACAACTCATTACCGCACGGAATGGTTGAGGTGAATAGCATAGATGTCTTTAAGGGGAAGCTAGGTCAGTACATGAGAGAGAAAGGAATAGAAGGACATGCTGATAAGAGTGAGATGAATTAGAGTGGGAGGAGGCTCGTGTGGAGCATAAACACCAGCATAGACCTGAGCTGTAAATTCTGTGTTACAAAGGATGGGAGTGGTAACAGGCAAGCACAATTTCTTGTTACTCGAAGCCTGAAATTAGTATTTTACTGTAATCACTCATTCACTATAATATATGGAGCACCGTTATTTCATTAAATCATAGAATTTACAACACAGGAGGCCATTCAGCTTCTAACACCTGCTGGCTACTCTAATTCTATTGCCTTGCCCTTTCCCCACATCCTTTCAGTTTATTCCTTTTAAATATTTAGCCAGTTCCCTTTTAAATGATGCTACAGTCTCTGCCTCAATAGCCAATCTTGTAATAAAGCATTCCATGTTTTAATAAGCCTTTGTGAAACATTTCTTCTAATTCTCCCCTTCATTCTTCTGCTGACAGTCCGTGCCTCCTTGTTACCCATTTGGCAACCAGTGAAAACAATCTTTTCCCCTCTGATCTCGCCCTGCAATCCTTCTCAAAACATTTCATAATTTTGAAAAGCTCAATTTTTTTTGAGCCTCGTTTCGCAACTACACTTCTCTTTCCAAGTATCATTCGAGTGAATCTTCGCTGTACCCTTGCCATGACTCTGATATCCATTCTATAATGGGGTGCCCAGAACTGCATACGACACTCCAACTGTGGCATAACCAGCACCCCATCCACTGGCTTAAACATCTTCTCCCTCCACCACCGGCGCACTGAGGCAGCAGTGTGTTCTATCCACAGGATGCACTGCAGCAACTCGCCAAGGCTACTTCGACAGCACCTCCCAAACCCTTAACCTCCACCACCTAGAAGGACAAGGACAGCGGATGCATGGGAACAACACCACCTCCAAGTTCCCCTCCAAATCACACACCATCCTGACTTGGAAATATATCGCCGTTCCTTCATCGTCGCTGGGTCAAAATTCTGGAACTCCCTGCCCAACAGCACTGTGGGAGAACCTTCACCACACAGACTGCACGGTTCAAGAAGGAGGCTCACCACCACCTTCTCAAGGGGCAACTAGGGATGGGCAATAAACACTGGCCACGCCAGCGACGCCCACATCCAGAGGATGAAAAAAATATTGTCTTGTAAAAATTCAACATCATTATCTTACTTTTATATTCAATGCATGTCTTAAATCCAGAATTTCACTTGCCTTTTCATGGCCCTTTCTACCTGCACTCCTACCTTTAAAGATCTACATAACTAGACACCTCTCTTCCTTCACTGTTAAGAACCTTACCACATTTATACTTTACACTGTTCTCCCCCCGAGCTATACCATGTACTTTTGCCATATATAGGAACAGAAACAAGGCCAGAGACCCCCACCCAAGTGCTCTCCACTGACCTTCCTGCTGGAAAGTAGGTGAAGACAGAATTGGATTCAGCTACAACATCTCCCCTGGTAGAGTATCATGGTACCACTCACTGCTGAGGCCCTCATGTAAAGAATGGCCTCTGGGTTGAGATAACTGAGGGATATGGGCATGTATGAACCCATGCCCTAGGGCTGGGACAGCACCTTCAGGACAGGAGGGGTGAAAATTGGAAGAAAAAAAGTTGGAAATAGATGTTTCTTTTTAGATTACATTCGGGAAGGGTGAACAGAAGACAGAAGTATATCCCCACTCCTCCCGGGGTGGGGGGAGCCACCCCTTAATGAGATTCTCTTATGAAAAATATTACTTCAAAGCAAATAGTTAATCACCTAGAAATTTACAATTTAATTAAAATTCTTAGGTGATTTATGCACATCAAAATCTCAGGAGGTGCTGATCCCAAACCATTAAAGGCCTAGTTGGATCCTGAAAATTATTAGCTGCGTAAATCACCAAGCCACCAAATGTAACAGTTAATGTTGGATGACTTTGACCTGGGGAACTACAGTTAAAGAAGAAAAGTTTGGTTTTGCCTACTCTGCTATTTAACACTGATTAGTTATTAACGTCAACCTTCAATCAATATTTGCCCTTTGCCAGTCAGCTGCTGCTGAAACCCTCATCCATGCCTTTCTTGCCTCCAGAATCGAATATTCTAATGCTCTCCTGGCCAGCCTCCCAACTTGTCATCCTCCGTAATTTGAGCTCCTCCAAAACGCTGCTGCCCGTATTCTAACGCGCACCAAGTCCCATTCATCACCCCTGTGCTCGCTGACCTACATTGGCTCCCGGTCCGGCAACACCTCGATTTTAAAATTCTCATCCTCGTTTTCAAATCCCTCCACAGCCTCACCCCTCCCTAACTCTAACCTCCTCCAACCCCCAAAGATCTCTGCGCTCCTCTAATTCTGGCCTCTTGCTCATCCCTGATTTTCATTGCTCCACCATTGGTGGCTGTGCCTTCAGCTGCCTTGGCCCGAAGCTCTGGAATTCCCACCCTAAACCTCTCCCACCTCTTTCTCCTCCTTTAAGATGCTCCTTACCTACCTCTTTGTCCAAGTTTTTGGTCATCTGTCCTAATACTTCCTTATGTGGCTCGGTATTAAATTTTGTTTGCTAACACTCCTGTGAAGTGCCTTGGGATGTTTTGCAAGCTGTTGTTCTAAACAAAAATAATCTGCAGTGTTACCAAAACCCACAGAATTGTCTTCACATCCCACATCTACCCCACTGAGAAACAAGGAGTGTACAAGGAGCAAAAACCACCCCCTCTGATCCCTCCCCTCAGTCAAGGTCAGTTATAGCGGCAAAGAATAAGGAACAAAATACATCCCCAGAAAAAAAAGCACGCAGAGGCACATGTACAGGAAAGGCTCTTCTCTCCTCTTCCCAAACCCCGGCCCAAACAAGACTCGATAGAACAGACACACGGTACAGCAGGAGATATGTCACAGGCTGTAAATCTACTCAGCTCTTTTCCTGCAGTTAGAAGTTAATCCCATTTTCAATAAGAGAGAGAGAAAAAAAAGAGAAAGAGAAAGAGAGAGAAAGTAAAAGGAAAAAAAAGAGAAAGAAAGGGAAAGAAAAAGGTAAGGAATGGAAAGAAAGAGAAAAGAAAAAAAAGACTTGCATTTATATAGCACCTCTCACGACATCCCAAAGCACTTTACAGCCAATTAAGTACTTTTTGAAGTGAAGTCACTGTTGTAATGTCAGAAACGCGGCAGCCAATTTGCACACAGCAAGGTCCCACAAATAGCAATGTAATAATGACCAGATAATTTGTTTTAGAGATGTTTTGTTGAGGGATAAATATTGGCCAAGACATCAGGGAGAACTCCTCTGCTCTTCTTCGAAATAATACCATGGGATCTTTCAGGTCCACCTGAGAGGGCAGACAGGACCTCGGTTTAACATGTCATCCGAAAGACGGCATCTCCGACAGCGCAGCACTCCCTCAGTACTGCACTGAAGTGTCGGCATAGATTTTGTGCTCAAGTCTCTGGAATGGGACTTGAACCCATGACCTTCTGACTCAGAGGCTAGAGTGCTACCCACTGAGCCACTGCTGACACCTGCGTATCTCAGAAATGTATCCCGACTCTTCTGGGGCAAAAAATTCATCCATTAATTAGATTATCTTACGAAAAAAATTACTTCAACAGCAAAAACTTTATCACCTAGAAATTTACAATTTAAGAGAAGGGGGAAAAAAAAAACTCATTTTAATTAAAATTCTCAGGTGATTTAAACAAATTAAATAAATAATCTCAGGAGGTGCTGATCCCAAATCATTAAAGGCCAATTTGGATCCTGAAAATTATTAGCTGCATAAATCACCAAACCACTAAATGTAACAGTTAATGTTAGACGACTTTGGCCTGGGGAACCACATTTAAAGAAGAAAAGTTTGATTTTGCCTACTCTGCCATTTAACATTGATTAGTTATTAACAAGAACTTTCAATCAATATTTGCCTCTTTCAGTCCTCCAAGGATGACAGCACCAGTTCATCTGCTGCTGAAACCCTCATCCAGGCCTTTGTTATCTCCAGACTCTACTATTCCCATGCTCTCTTGGCCAGCCTCCAACCTGGTCACTCTCCATAAACTTGAGCTCATCCAAAACTCTGCTGCCTGTAACCTAACTCACACCAAGTCCAGTTCACCCATCACCCCCTGCGCTCACTGACCTACATTGGCTCCCGGCCCGGCAACGCATCAATTTTAAAATTCTCATCCTCATTTTCAAATCCCTCCATGGCCTCGACCTTCCCTATCTCTATAACCTCCTCCAGCACCACAACCCTCCGAGATCTCTACGCTCCTCCAATTCTGGCCTCTTGCACATCCCCAATTTTCATTGCTCCACCATTGGCTGCCTAGGCCCTAAGCTCTGGAATTCCCACCATAAACCTCTCCGCCTCTCTAGCTCTCTCCCCTCCTTTAAAATACTGCTTAAAATCTACCTCCTTGACCAAGCTTTTAGGGACCTGACCTAATAGCTCGTGGCGCAGTGCCAAATTTTGTTTGATAATGCTCCTGTGAGCGTTTTACCATGTTAAAGGCGCTATATAAATGCAAGTTGTTGTTATAAACAAAAATAATCTGCAGCATTATCAAAACCCACAGAATTGTTTGCACATCCCACATCTACCCCACTGAGAAACATTTGATCACACAGGTATACAAGAAGCAAATACCACCCCTCTGATCCCTCCTCTCAGTCAAGGTCAGTTATAGCAGCAAAGAATAAGGAACAGACAAAATGCAGATGAAAGGGGTAGGGGAAAGGGGAAACGGAAAAGGAACGAAAGAAAGACTTGCATTTATATAGCGCCTTTCACAACCTCAGGACGTCCCAATGCGTTTTACAGTCAATGAAGTACTTTTTGAAGTGTAGTCAACGTTGTAATGTGAGAAACCCTGTAGCCAATTTGCGCATTGCAAAGTACCACAAACAGCAATGTGATAATGACCAGATAATCTGTTGTTTGTGATGATGTTGTTTGAGGGATAAATATTAGCCAGGAAGCTAGGGAGAACGCCCCGGTCGTCTTCGAAATAGTGCCATGGGATCTTTTACGTACGCCTGAGGGGGCAGATGGGACCTCATCCGACAGATGGCAACTCCAAAAGTGCAGCACTCCCTCAGTACTGCACTGGGTGTGTCAGCCTGGATTATGGGCTCGAGTCTCTGGAGTGGGACTCGAACCCACAACCTTCTGACTCAGACGCAAGAGTGCTACCCACTAAGTCATGGCTCGCACAAAAGATCCTCAGAACAGATTCAAACTTTTGTGGATCAGGAAGGTATAAAGCCACTGCTAATTCAAGACAACAGCAAACTAACCACTGCTGAATTAAGATCTTCAGTTGTTAAGGCCTTTTTACAATAGCTAACGTTTACGCAGCATCTTTCATGTAACAAAACGTTCCAAGGAACTTTACAGGATGATCAGGTGGCCTGAGCTATAAGTGGGAGAGAAGTTAGGGGAATGCCCCATCAGAGGTATCCTTTGAAGATGTGAGATGTAGGATGGCAGAGGAATTTAGCAATGGAACTTCATGGTACAGGACACAGTAGCTAAAACACACGCTACCAACGCTGGAGCAAAGGAAGAGGGGAGCACAAAGTCGGCAGAGGGGGAGCAAAGTTGGAAGAGCAAAGGTAGAAGATCGCAGAGATGTGGAGGAACAAGGGATTTGAAAACAAGGAGGTGGATTTTAAAGTTGAAGTGCTAAAAAGGTCGAGGCAGCCATCTTGGAATTTTTCCCAAGGCGACTCAATATTCAAATCAGACTTACCTGCATCATGCATTGAAATAAATGTACAGCTCTGAAAGAGAGTTTTTAAGGACTGATGTTAAAAAGCCATGGGCAGAAGCAACCACGTTATATGTCACGGGAACAGGAGCTTTGAAAGGCATCCGCACGAGCCTACAATTCTGAAATTATTGTGGAACTAAGTTCAGTGAAGACAGTTATCTTCGATAATTTTTGTGCTTATTGAGGATTCCATTTCTCATACAGCATCAAGCATTCCTTGGCCAGATACATTGCACTTCATTTGGCTGTACAGCGCTTTGTGGCATCCTGAGGTTGTGAAAGGAACTATAGAAATGCAAGTTTGTTCTTTCTTTACAAAATGAGTTAGATGTAAGGTACATCACCTGCTCTGTTCTAACAATATGCTTGAACCCAACTTCAAGACTAACTTCATTGTAACAGTTCTATTTTCGACAGCCATCCTGTGGTTTGAGTCAGACTACCAATTTAGTCCCAACTGATACTGAATCACCAATTTGTGCTTATTGACTCGCAGTTACAATCTCACAATGATACAGCACAAAAGGAAGCCATTCGGAGCATCGTGCCAGCTCTGAAACAGTTTCCCAATCAGTCCCACTCCCCTGCTCTTTCCCCATTGTCCTACAAATCTTTCCTTTTCAAGTTTTTCCTACATTACAGCAGTGACGACACTTGAAAAGTACTTCACTGGTTGTAAAGTGCTTTGGGACTTCGAGGTCGTGAAAGGCGCTGTATAAAATGCAAGTCTTTCTTTGAAATATCCAATTCCCTTTTGAAAGGTACTATTGAATCTCCCTCCATCACCCTTTCAGGCGGTGCATTCAAAAACTCGCTGCATAAAAAGATTTCTCCTCATCTCCTCTCTGGTTCTTTTGCCAATTACCTTAAATCCGTGTCCTCTGGTTAGCGACCCTCCTGCCAGTAGAAGGTTTTACTCTATCAAAACCCCACAATTTTGAACACCTCTATCAAATCTCCCCTTATCCTTCGTGCTCTAAGGAGAACAACCCCAGCTTCTCCAGTCTCTCCACATAGCCGAAGTCCCTCATCCCTGGTACTATTCCTCTGCATCCTCGCCAAGGCCTTGATATCCTTCCTAAAGTGTGGTGCCCAGAATTGGACACAGAACTCCAGCAATGGCCTAACCAGTGATTTATAAAGATTTACAGAGTAACTAGAAACAGCACTGACACCTAAGTGGAATATCTGCTCCCCTCCATCTTTTCAAACTGGCAGTGAAAACTTGGCAAGAAAAAAAGAAAATCCATTTGTAAACCCAGTAGAAAGATGGAAAGCAGGTAGCACCTCGTGTTAAATTTACACAACCAGTCCAACAATACAGGCCCTGTACACAAATTAAATTAAAAGTCATCTCAAAGTATCTGGTTTATTTCCAAAAGAATTGAATGAAAAGCAACACAAAGCGAAAGATGAAGAATAATGAATACCAACTAACGAAGTACTCCAATTCCCAGGATGTTTTTTGTTGACAGTCAGCAATCTTACCTAAAAAAAATCCCTCTGTGGGGGGATGCCGGGTTTTCAACTGATGCTCAGTTCAGGAGAATCAGCAGATGGAACATGCAAATTCAGCAGGATTCAAGCAGGACATCGGGGGTTTGGTGCAAGTGTAAAAGTATTTTATTGACAAGGATCAAAAGCAAAATACTGCAGATGCTGGAAGTCGGAAATAAAATCAGAAAATGCTGCAAAAGCTTAGCACGTCAGGCAGCATGTGTGGAGAAAGAAACAGAGTTAACGTTTCAGGTTGAAGACCTATCGTCAGAACTGGAAGATGTTAAAGTTAACAGTTTTTAAGTATGTACAGAGCCAGGGAAACCATATGTCGCCATTTACAGCTCCTCTAGATCCATCTTTTGATTCTTAACTTGTCCCATTACTACCCTCCTTACCTTGCACCATCATCCCTTTTGTCATTTAATCACTCTTGCCCTAAACCCTATCACAGACCTTCCCTTTTGTTCTTCACTCCCCTCCCCTTTCTGCCCCTTCTTTCTCTGGCTCTGTACTTGCTCAAAAACTGTTAACTCTGAATCCTTCCAGTTCTCACAAAAGCTCTTCGACCTGAATCATTAACTCTTCCTTTCTCCACTGACTCCCCAAAGCCTTTCCACCATCTACAAGGCACAAGTCAGGAGTGTGATGGAATACTCTCCACTTGCCTGGATGAGTGCAGCTCCAACAACACTCAAGAAGCTCAACACCATCCAGGACAAAGCAGCCCGCTTGATTGGCACCCCGTCCACCACCTTAAACATTCACTCCCTTCACCACCGGCGCACTGTGGCTGCAGTGTGCACCATCCACAGGATGCACTGCAGCAACTTGCCAAGACTTCTTCGACAGCACCTCCCAAGCCAGCGACTTCTACCACCAAGAAGGACAAGGGCAGCAGGTACATGGGAACAATACCACCTGCACATTCCCCAACCTGATTTGGAAATATATCGCCGTTCCTTCATCGTCGCTGGGTCAAAATCCTGGAACTCCCTTCCGAACAGCACTGTGGGAGAACCTTCACCACACGGACTGCAGCGGTTCAAGAAGACGGCTCACCACCACCTTCTCAAGGGCAATTAGGGATGGGCAATAAATGCTGGCCTTGCCAGCGACACCCAAATCCCATGAACGAATAAACAAAGTGCTGCCTGACTTGCTGAGCTTTTGAGCATTTTCTGTTTTTATTATTGACAAGGATGCTGTTTTCAATGGGGCCAGAGCCCAACAAGGACAGAGGCTTGGGTCCAGACACCAGGGCAGACATCCAGTCAACGGCAGGATGCTGATCTCTATCATTGGGAGAGGTTACAGAAGAGACTTAACTAAGACTGTGCCAGGGCTGAGGGGCATAGTTGTGCGGAGACAATGGAGCTCATTTCCTTAGGTGTTAAGAGCAGATTTAGGTGTTCAAAACTATGAAGGTATCTTGGAGAAAAATCAGTGAAACGTATTTCCACCAGTCTGTAAATTTTGTAACTAGCAGGCATAAAAGGGAAAGGTCAGAAGGAGAATTTTTTACCACAGGTTTTTAGGATATGGAATGCCTTACCAGAAACAGTGGTGGAAGCAGAATCCAGAACAGCTTTTAAAAAGAGAAATGGATCAAAAATACCACATGGAGTGTTTGAGGCGAATAGCATAGATGCATTTAAGGGGAAGCTGAATAAACACATGAGGGAGAAAGGAATTGAAGGGCATGCTTATAGGGTGAGATGAAGTTTTTTTTTATTCGTTCATGGGAAAATGGCACGGCCAGCATTTATTGTCCATCCCCAATTGCCCTCGAGAAGGTGGTGGTGAGCCGCCTTCTTGAACCGCTGCAATCCGTGTGGTGAAGGTTTTCCCACAGTGCTGTTAGGTTGGGAGTTCCAGGATTTAGACCCAGCGACGATGAAGGAACGGCAATATATTTCCGATTCAGGATGGTGTGTGACTTGGAGGGGAACGTGCAGGTGATGTTGTTCCCATGCGCCTGCTGCTCTTGTCCTTCTAGGTGGTAAAGGTCGCAGGTTCGGGAGGTGCTGTCGAAGAAGCCTTGGCAAATTGCTGCAGTGCATCCTGTGGATGGTACACATGGCAGCCACTGTGCGCCGGTGGTGAAGGGAGTGAATGTTTAGGGTGGTGGATGGGATGCCAATCAAGAGGGCTGCTTTGTCCTGGATGGTGTAGAGGTTCTTGAGTGTTGTAGGAGCTGCACTCATCCAGGCAAGTGGAGAACATTCCATCACACTCCTGACTTGTGCCTTGCAGATGGTGGAAAGGCATTGGGGAGTCAGGAGGTGAGTCACTCGCCACAGAATACCCAGCCTCTGACCTGCTCTTGTAGCCACAGTATTTATGTGGCTGGTCCAGTTAAGTTTCTGATCAATGGTGACCCCCAGGATGTTGATGGTGGGGGATTTGGTGAAGGTAATGCTGTTCAACGTCAAGGTGAGGTGGTTAGATTCTCCCTTGTTGGAGATGGTCATTGCCTGGCACTTGTCTGCCGAGAATGTTACTTGCCACTTATCTGCCCAGGCCTGGATGTTGTCCAGGTCTTGCTGCAAGTGGGCACGGACGGCTTCATTATCTGAGGGGTTGCGAATGGATCTGAACACTGTGCAATCATCAGCAAACATCCCCATTTCTGACCTTATGATGGAAGGAAGGTCATTTGAAGATGGTTGGGCCTAGGACACTGCCCTGAGGAACTCCTGCAGCAATGCCCTGGGGCTGAGATGATTGGCTTCCAACAGCCACTACCATCTTCCTTTGTGCTAGGTACGACTCGAGCCACTGGAGAGTTTTCCCCCTGATTCCCATTGATTTCAATTTTACTAGGGCTCCTTGGTGCCACACTCGGTCAAATGCTGCCTTGATGTCAAGGGCAGTCAATCTCACCTCACCTCTGGAATTCAGCTCTTTTGTCCATGTTTGGACCAAGGTTGTAATGACTTCTGGAGCTAAGTGGTCCTGGTGGAACCCAAACTGAGCATCGGTGAGCAGGTTATTAGTGAGCAAGTGCCGCTTGATAGCACTGTCGATGATACCTTCCATCACTTTGCTGATGATTGAGAGTAGACTGATGGGGGGGTAATTGGCCGGATTGGATTTGTCCTGCTTTTTGTGGACAGGGCATACCTGGGCAATTTTCCACATTTTCAGGTAGATGCCAGTGTTGTAGCTGACTGGAACAGTTTGGCTGGAGGCGCAGCTAGTTCTGGAGCACAAGTCTTCAGCACTACAGCTGGGATGTTGTCGGGGCCCATAGCCTTTGTTGTATCCAGTGCACTCAGCCGTTTCTTGATATCACGTGGAGTGAATCGAATCGGCTGAAGACTGGCTTCTGAGATGGTGGGGATATTGGGAGGAGGCCAAGACGGATCATCTACTCGGCACTTCTGGCTGAAGATGGTTGCAAACGCTTCAGCCTTGTCTTTTGCACTCATGTGCTGGACTCTGCCATCATTGAGGATGGGGATGCTTACAGAGCCTCCTCCTCCCATTAGTTGTTTAATTGTCCACCACCATTCACAACTGGATGTGGCAGGACTGCAGAGCTTTGTTCTGATCCGTTGGTTGAGGAATCGCTTAGCTCGGTCTATAGCATGTTGCTTCTGCTGTTTAGCATGCATGTAGTCCTGAGTTGTAGCTTCATCAGGTTGGCACCTCATTTTTAGGTACGCCTGGAACTGCTCCTGGCATGCTCTTCTACACTCCTCATTGAACCAGGGTTGATCCCCTGGCTTGTTGGTAATGGTAGAGTGAGGAATATGCCGGGCCATGAGGTTACAGATTGTGCTGGAATACAATTCTGTTGCTGCTGGTGGCCCACAGCACCTCAGGGATGCCCAGTTTTGAGCTGCTGGATCTGTTCTGAATCTATCCCATTTAGCACGGTGGTCGTGCCACACAAAACGTTGGATGGTGTCCTCAGTGTGAACATCGGAACAGGAGTGGGCCATTCAGCCCCTCGAGCCCGCTCTGCCATTTGATAAGATCATGGCTGAACTGTGATCTAACTGCATATATCTCCCTAGGGCCCATGTCCATTAATATCTTTGGTTGCCAAAAAGCTATCTATCTCAGATTTAAATTTAGCAATTGAGCTAGTATCAATTGTCATTTGCGGAAGGAAGTTCCAAACTTCTACCACCCTTTGTGTGTAGAAATGTTTTCTAATCTCACTCCTGAAAGGTCTGGCTCTAATTTTTAGACTGTGCCCCCTACTCCTAGAATCCCCAACCAGCGGAAATAGTTTCTCTCTATCCGCCCTATCCATTCCCCTTAATATCTTATAAACTTCAATCAGATCACCCCCTAACCTTCTGAACTCAAGGGAATACAATCCCAATTTGTGTAATCTCTCCTCCTAACTTAACCCTTGAAGTCCGGGTATCATTCTCGTAAACCTACGCTGCACTCCCTCCAAGGCTCGTATGTCCTTCCGAAGGTGCAGTGCCCAGAACTGCTCACAGTACTCCAGGTGCGGTCTAACCAGGGTTTTGTATAGCTGCAGCATAACCTCTGCCCCCTTGTACTCTAGTTCTCTAGATTTCAAGGCCAGCATTCCATTAACCTTATTATTTTCTGCACCTGTTCATGACACTTCAAATGATCTACATACCCGAACCCCTAAGTCCCTTTGGATATCCACTGTTTTTAACTTTTTACCATTTAGAAAGTACCCTGTTCTATCCTTTTTTGATCCAAAGTGGATGACCTCACATTTGCCTACATTGAATTCCATTTGCCACAGTTTTGCCCATTTGCCTAATCTATCAATATCCCTTTGTAGTTTTATGTTTTCATCTACACTGCTTACAATGCCACCAATCTTTGTGTCATCGGCAAACTTCGGTATGAGACTTTCTATGCCTTCATCTAAGTCGGGAATTCGTCTCCATGTGGACTGTGCGGTGGTCACTCCTACCAATACTGTCATGGACAGATGCATCTGCGACAGGTAGATTGGTGAGGGCGAAGTCGAGTGGGATTTTCACTCATGTTGGTTCGCTCATCACCTGCTGCAGGCCCAGCCTGGCAGCTATGTCCTTCAGGCATCGGCCAGCTCGGTCAGTAGTGGTGCTACTGAGCCACTCTTGGTGATGGACATTGAAGTCCCCCACCCAGAGTACATTCTGTGCCCTTGCTACCCTCAGTGCTTCCTCCAAGTGTTGCTCAACATGGAGGAGGACTGATTCATCAGCTGAGGAAGAGCGGTTGGTGGTAATCAGCACGGGGTTTCCTTGCCCATGTTTGACCTGATGCCATGAGATTTCATGGGGTCCGGAGTCAATGTTTCGGACTCCCAGAGTCACTCCCTCCTGACTGTATGTCACTGTACCGCCACCTCTGGTAGGAGGAGGCTCGTGTGAAGCGTGAACACCACCATCGACCAGTTGGGCCGAATGGCCTGTTTCTGTGCTGTGCATTCTGTGTAATCTGAAATAAAAAACGTGAAAGGGGATGGGGAAAGGATTTAAGTGGATAGCACACTCATACAAAATGCCTCCTCCTGTGCTGAGAAGTTCTACGATTCTACTTGAACCACCAGCCCGATACAGAGCCACCAAGTAAGCCTACTGAGCGAGTCTTAGAATCAAAGAACGGTTACAGCACAGGAGGCCATTCGGCCCATCGAGCCAGTGCCGGCTCTTTGTAACAGCAATCCAATTAGTCCCATTCCCCCACTCTTTCCCCATAGCCCTGCAAATTTTTTCCTTTCAAGTATATATCTAATTACTTTTTGAAAGCCACGATTGAATCTGCTTCCACCACCCTTTCAGGTCGTGCATTCCAGATCATAACTATTTGCTGCCTAAAATGTTTTTCCTCATGTCACCTTTGGTTCTTTAGCCAATCACCTTAAATCTGAGTCTCCTGGTTCTCGATCCTTCGGCCAACGGAAACAGTTTCTCTTTATTTACTTTATCTAAACCCTTCATGATTTTGAACACTTCTATCAAATCTTCTCTCAACCTTCTCTGCTCTAAGGAGAGCAACCCCAGCTTCTCTAGTCTATCCATGTAACTGAAGTCATCCCTGGAACCATTCCACTAAATCTTTCCTGCACCCTCTCCAAGGCCTTCACGTCCTTCCTAAAGTGCGGTGCCCAGAATTGGACACAATACTCCAGCTGAGGCCGAACCAGTGTATTATGAAGATTTACCATACCTTCCTTACTTTTGTACTCTTATGCCTCTATTTATAAAGCCCAGGATCCCGTATGCTATTTTAACAGCCTTATCAACTTGCCACCTAGTAGTAGTACTTTTGCAAATCTTTGGATTTTTTTTTGGTTCCAAGATTGAGACTATCTGCTTACTGACGCAATCTCCTTTTCCTCCTCCGTGGCGAAGCACTCTCCAATGCTGTCCCATTACCCTTGTACCATCTCTCCATGTCCCTTCCCCAGCCCTTTTTTTTTTTATTCGTTCATGGGATGTGGGTGTCGCTGGCGAGGCCAGCATTTATTGCCCATCCCTAATTGCCCTCGAGAAGGTGGTGGTGAGCCGCCATCTTGAACCGCTGCAGTCCGTGTGGTGAAAGTTCTCCCACAGTGCTGTTAGGAAGGGAGTTCCAGGATTTTAACCCAGCGACGATGAAGGAACGGCGATATATTTCCAAGTCGGGATGGTGTGTGACTTGGAGGAGAACGTGCAAATGGTGTTGTTCCCATGTGCCTGCTGGTCTTGTCCTTCTAGGTGATGGAGGTCGCGGGTTTGGGAGATGCTGTCGAAGAAGCCTTGGCTCTAAACTCATTACCTCCACAAAATCCACCTTTGCTCCCTCAACCAACCCCAAACCACTCAGCTACCTTTCCTTGCTCTAATATCAGTTGGCATTGTGAATGGCTCTCTCTTCACAGGTCCTGTTCCCATCCCCTTCAGGTCATCACCACCCATCCTCGGCATCTTCGTATTACATTGGATTACACAGAATTTACAGCACAGAAACAAGCCATTCGGCCCAACGAGTCCGTGCTGGTGTTTATGCTCCACACGAGCCTCCTTCCAACCAACTTCAACTATCCTTCTATTCCTTTCATCCTCATAAGAACATAAGAAATAGGAAAAGGAATAGGCCATACAGCCCCTCGAGCCTGCTCAGTCATTCAATAAGATCATGGCTGATCATCTACCTCAACTCCACTTTCCCGCATGATCCCCATATCCCTTGATTCCACTACGGTCCAAAAATCTATCGATCTCAGCCTTGAATATACTCATCGACTGAGCATCCACAGCCCTCTGGAGTAGAGAATTCCAACAATTCACAACCCTCCGTGAAGAAATTTTTCCTCATCTTGGTCCTAAATGGTCAACCCCTTATCTTGAGACTATGACCCCTCATGTGTTTATCTAGCTTCCCCTTAAATGCATCTATGCTATTCGCCTCAACTACTCCTTGTGGTAGCGAGTTCCACATTCTAACCACCCTCTGGGTAAAGAAGTTTCTCTTGAGTTCCCACATCTTCTCCACGTCCACCCTATCAAGCCCCTTCATAATCTTAAAGACCTCTATCAGGTTACTCCTCAGCATTCTCTTTTCTTTTCTGTTCAATCTTTCCTGACAGTTCTATCCTCTCAGTTCTGATATCATCCTTGTAAATCTTTTTGGACTTTCTCCAGTGCTTCTATATCCTTTTTTTTGTAATATGGAGATCTTCCCGACCTCCACTGGCACTCTGCCACTCGACACATCGACTTCAAAATCCTGGTCTTCAAGTTCCACTCCAGCACATCTCTGCAGCCTTCTCCTGTCCTACACATCCCTGCTCATACCCTTCATCCTTCCAATTATGGTTTACTCCTCATCAAACGTACATCCTTCAGCCAGCTTGCCCCAAAATTTAGAAATTTCTCTTCCACATTCCCTCCACCACCGCCCCCCCCCCCCCCCGACATCCCTCTCCACTTTCATATGTATCTGTAAAACCAACCTCTTTACCTGCGCCCTTCTCCCCTAATTCCCTTCCTGCTGAGGTCTGAGGCCCAACTGTAAAGTGCTTTGAGATGTTTTGCTATGTCAAGGTCCTCCATAAATGAAAGTTGAAGTACTTGTACGTACAAACTGCAAAAACAGTTGCTCCAATGTAAACAAAGGAAGAGTTCCAATAAAGAAAGTGTCTTACAATGAGAAAATCTAATCAAATAATAGATAATGAGATGGGGAAGGAGAACTTTAGTGTCTCCTATAGCTTAGCATGAATACTGAAATACAGCAGGTCAGACTGACCATAACTTTTACATCCACTTACCATTAGGAGATAAATGGCAGTCTAGGCATTGACTGCTCTGGGGAGTATAAGGGCGACAGGTATGAAGAAGGGTGTAAAAAGATAGCTGCAAGTACTTTTATAGGAATGACAATGTTATGTGTTTTGCAATGATGGGGTAAGGTGGGTTAAAAAATCTAACTAATGTAATCAAATGTTCAGTAGAATGAGATATTACCACCAATGTTATTAGACAAATTCAGATCAGTGCCTCAACAAACTAAAATCAATACAACTCAAGTCAATTGAAAAAAAAACCACCTCCACAGTTTACAATATCAAATGAATGTATGCACCATGGGGCCAGCAATGTACATCATCACTTGTACTAGAGTAGGTCAGGTACATCGATTCTGCTCGCTGACGTAAGAAATTGGAATAATTTCAGCTGACATCTGATGGGGTGTTTGAACTTCCTGCAGGCTGCAGGTGCCATGTATCGGGAAATGCAACATTCCTAGCTGAACAACAACTTGCATTTATATAGCGCCTTTAACGTAATAAGAAGTCCCAAAGCACTTCACAGGAGCGTAATCAGACAAAAAATTGCCGAAGAAGGTGATATTGGATAGGTGAACAAATGCTTGGTCAAAGAGGTAGGTTTTAAGGAGCATTTTAAAGGAGGAGAGAGGGGTAGAGAGGCGGAGAGGTTTAGGGAGGGAATTTCAGAGCTTAGGGCCTAGACAGCTGAAGCAGGGCCACCAATGGTGGAGTGATGGAAGTGGGGGGGATGCACAAGAGACCAGAGTTGGAGGAACGCAGAGATCTCAGAGGGTTGTAGGGCTGGAGGAAGTTACGGAGATAGGGAGGGGAGAGGCCATGGAGGGATTTGAACACAAGGATGAGAATTTTAAAATCAAGGCGTTGCTGGACCGGGAGCCAATGTAGGTCAGCGAGCACAGGGGTGATGGGTGAATGGGATTTGGTGCGAGTTAGGATACGGGCAGCAAAGTTTGGATAAGCTTAAGGTGGAAGAGGGTAACTATAAGTATATGCACTCACTGCCACATATGCATCCACAGGTGCCTAAACCAATAGTCTGAATGTTGTCCCCTTAGTTATCCAGAGGAGGAATGGTGTCGAGTAAACAATTTTAGCATGTCCATTAATGATTTCCAGCTCTAAGAACAAAACATCTCCAATCTATTATAAGCAGTTCTGTGATAAAAACAAAATCTTACACATCTTAACACTCTGAAGTTTCATGTCCCGGTTATTCCTGAACATATCTTTTCTCATCAAAAAAAATAATTTATGGAATACTTGCTTTGTTCTGAACCTGCGACCAGAATTATTTTTTGCTGGGTAGAGTGGGAAAGAGGGACAGACAAAGACAATGCAAATTACCCGATACCACAGCATCATTGGGAAGTTACATTTTTAAAGAATACTTTCCCATTTTAAATATGACACTAATAGTCTAGTGATGGTGATAGGTCCCATCAAAACCCCCAAACATTTGCCCCAACTCCATCCACACCTGCTGACTGAGACTAAACCGGTAAGAGCACAACTTCATTCAATGCTGAGCTGAGCTTCAAACCATCACCAAAACCACTTACTTCCACCTCTGCAACATCACCTCCTCTGTCCCTAACTCACCCCCCTTATCTACCCTTCCATTATCTCAACTTCTCCAACACCGACTTCACCAGCATCCTGAGTTGCAACCTGCATAAAGTAGGCACAGGCACGATGGGCCAAATGGCCTCCTCCTGAGCTGTATCATTCTATGATTTTGTGATTCTATGAGATGTAACTCACCCAAAACTTCGCCACCCATATCCTGTCCTGCGCTCCCATCACCTCTGCCCCCCGCCCCCCCCCCCCACAACCTCGAATACAAAATCTTCGACCTCATTTGCAGATCTCAAAGGTCAGGACTTTTTCTCCTGTTGTTGATGTGGAAACATCGAAATCCCACGGTTTTGATCGCCTACAGGGATCAGAGAGGAACGATCCTGATGTTTCCCCCCTAATTGGGCGTGGGTTTTTGATCTGGTTTCTCACCTCTCCCGAGAGACTATATGGCACCTGGGGGTAGGGGGTTTCTGGACCTGATGCATAAGGCATCACAACTGTAAGGGGCAGGCTAGATGGACCAGCTGGTCTTTTCCTGTCTGTAATTTTTGCATGTATCCAAAGAAATCAGTGCTAGAAATACAAAGAAGTTACAACTATGTTGTATGGAAACAGGCCATTCAGCGCAATCAGTCTGTGTCGGCATTTACCCTCCACGTGAACAAATAGTCCGAATAACGATTGGCCACCCTATTCCCATATCCCTATATCCTGTTTCTTTCATCCACCTATCCAATCTAATCTTGAACATTGAAACAATTTCTGCCTCAACCACTAACCCTGGCAGTGAATTCCAGAACCTCACAACTCTGTGTGTGAAGAAACTTCTCCTGCTCTTTGTTCTAAATCGCTCACATTTAATCTTGTATCTATGGCCCCTCAACTACAGGAAACACTCTGCTTCTAGATACCCTGTCCCATCCTTTCATCATTTTAAAATCTTCGATCATATCATCCTGTAAACTGTGTTGTTCTAACGAAAAAAGACACAATTTTTTTTTAAGTCTTTCTTTGTATTTCCTCACACCAGGCTGTATCCTAGCGAATCTGTGATGTACCCTCTCTAAAGCCTCAATAACCTTCCCTTAGCCCAGTGCTACACACAGTACTCTAACGGAGGTCTTAAGGTTTTATAAAAGTTAATTATCTCTTGGTTTTTATGTTCTATACCTCGTGATAAAACCTAGAATCCCATTAGCTCCTTTTGTTTTTACAGCCCTATCAACCCGAGAAGCTGCCTTTAATGTTCTGTACCCCCAAATCCCTCTTCCATGGCATCCAGCCTACTTCCATTCAACGTATAATTACAGCTGTGTTTTTAGTTTAACAAAAATAAATCATAGGAACAGGAATAGGCCATTCAGCCCATCGAGCCTGTTCCACCGTTCAATTAGATTGTGGCTGATCTGTACCTCAACTCCATCTACCTGCCTTTGCTCCATATCCAATCATCTCACACTTACTGATAGTGAATTCCATTTGCCACAAACAAAACAAATATATCAACTGTACATGAGAGCAAAAACACTTCTGAACCCAAGAAACAACCCCTCCCCAAAAAATACACAAAGTCTTCCATCAACAAGAATATTATATCGTTCTGATCAAATAATATCAAGTTTCCTTAGAGCAGAGAATATTAAGGGGGAGATTTGATAGAGGTGTTCAAAATCATGAAAGGTTTTGATAGAGTGAATAAGGAGAAGCTGTTTCCAGTGGCAGAAGGGTCGGTAACCAGAGGACACAGATTTAAGGTGATTAGCAAAAGAACGAGGGGTGACACGAGAAAAAAAAATTTACGCTGCGAGTTGTTCTGATCTGGAATGCACTGCCTGAAAGGGCGGTGGAAGCAGATTCAATAATAACTTTCAAAAGGGAATTGGATAAATACTTAAAGGGGAAAAATTTGAAAGGCAATAGGGAAAGAGCAGGGGAGCAGGACTAATTGGAGAGCTCTTTCAAAGAGCCGGCACAGGCACGATGGGCCGAATGGCCTCCTTCCGTGTTGTATCATTCTATGATTTCTACGGATGGTGAATACTCACTGAATTCTCCAACGAGACACACAGATTTTGCCCCTGGGGCCCATTCCTTGCAATAAATTCCACCATCAGCCTGTCGGTTGATGCCAAAAGATTCGAAGCCACGGGAAAACTTGTCAAGACTTCCTTCACTCTCTTCGATGTTTTTTGCCAAATTTGTAAATTTCTTATACCTTTGGGGAGGAAAAAAAGGAAATAAAGTTAAGATTTCTGAGAAACTTACAACAAAGTACAGTAGGTAGAACGATGCAATATAACTAACGGGTGGGGAGGAGTCTTTTTGTAAACCTGGAACATTGCAACTATCAGGTTTGGGCTTTGTGTTATCCCCATGGTCAAATAGCTAACCAACACTCAGGGTTCGGGCTCTCATGAAGAATAGCAAAGTACAGGGGGTTGGGGGTGGGGCGGGGGAGGCAATCGATGCTTGTGGAACTGGAACCAAGGAAGGAGTCAGTCCCTTCATGAAAGGCAGAGGGGAGTAATGAAGCTTGGCAGCAAAAGGGAAAAAGCCCGGAAGATAAAGGCAGGCCTACACAATGAGTTCTAGTCAGGCAGCCCAGAGACTCAGAAGGGGGGATGTATTTATTTGGTAGTGTCAGCCATGGCTCAGTTGGTAGCACTCTTAACTCTGACTTGAAAGGTTGTGGATTCAAGTCCCACTCCAGAGACTTGAGCACATAATCTAGGCTGACACTCAGTGCAGCACTGAGGGGTGTAAAAGATCCCATGGCACTATTTCAAAGAACATTACAACAATGACTAAACTTCAAGAGTACTTAATTGGCTGCAAAGCACTTTGGGATGTCCTGAGGTTGTGAAAGGTGCTGTATAAATGCAAGTCTTTCTTTCTTTCCTTTTCATTTAATGGTACCATCAGCTCTCAAGTACCACAAGGATGTTCCAGTGTCCTGAGCTGGTTGTCAGATTTTTTTTTTAAAATTAAAATTCCACTCCCAATCTGCTCCTTGTGTCTCTCTCTTCCAATCTCTCGAACTTGACCCTATTTTCCCTCCATTTCTTCTCCCTCCAACATTTTCAACCCCTTGGGTCTTTTAACTCATTGACTTGACTTTTCACACATTCTTTCTCAGGACTTCAAAACCTCCTTCACTCTTCCCTTCCTCTTACAATCTACCGGCTTCTAAAACCCAAGTTTGACAACTCCTAACCAAGTTTTTTTCATCATCTGCTCTTTTCCACTGTGTCCTGTATGATGGGCTTGGCCTGGCCCTCCACTTTGTTTTCTTTCACATTAATAAACTGCATTAGTCCACTGTAACGTGGGCAACAAGATGCTCGTGGAAATAAAAGCTTCAGTGAACACTCATACCCATATATTCCACCACATAGTGAACTGGGTCATCATCAAACACACATCCCACCAGGATGGAGAGAGAAGGGATGGAAAAATTGACAATCGCCACCAATACAGGAGCACTCCCAACTATTCTTTCACAATCAGTCAGAAGATAAATGGCCCTGATATCGTTTAAAACAATCCAAGACAAATTAAAACAATTATGTTCAAAGTCTACAAGAGAGACGCCCATTTGTAATCTTGCAGGGTCTCAGGAATAAAATGGAGTATCCTTCATAATTATCGGGCGCACTGCATGGCTGCAGTGTGTTCTATCTACAGGATGCACTGCAGAAACTCGCCAAGGCTTTGTCAACACCCTTGACCTGCACCATCTAGAAGGACAAGGACAATAGGTGCATGGAAACACCATCGCCTCCCAAGTTCCCCTCCAAGTCACACACCATCCTGACGAACATATATTGCCGTTCCTTTATTGTCGCCGGGTCGAAATCCTGGAACTCCCAACTAGTATTGTTAGTATGTACCTTCACCGCACAGACTGCAGCAATTCATGAAGTCCCGCCACTACCTTCTCAAGGGCAACTAGGGATGGCCAATAAATGCCGGCCTCACCAGCGACACCCACATCCCTTAGAATGATTAAGAAAAAAGATCCACAAGTTAAAAATAACTCATTTATGTAGCGTTTTCACATCTTTGAAGTACTTCTGAATTGTGGTCTTGTTATGTGGGCAAATGCAGAAGCCATTTTGTACACAGCAAGGTCCCACAAACCGCAAATGATGTGACCAGTTAATCTGTTTTTGATGATATTGATTGAGAGATAAATATTGGCCGGGATAGTGAGAACTTCCTGCTCTTCTTTGAATAGTAAAAATGGGATCTTTTACATCCACCTAAACAGGGCCTCAGTTTAGCGTTGCATCCAAAACACTGCATCTCTGACTGTACTGCACTGGAGTTATCAGTGTAGATTATGTGCTCAAGTCTCTGGAGTGGGGCTTGAACCCACAACCTTCTGACACACTCACAGGCGAGACTGCTACCATCTGAGCCATGGCTGACACCATTTTACACGTTAAAATTAATTTTCTTTTCATTTTCACAGAATCATAGAATAGTTACAGCATAGAAGGAGGCTTTTCGAGCCCGTGCCGGCTCTCTGCAAGAGCAATCCAGCTAGTCCCACTCCCCCACCCTTTCCCCATAGCCCTGCAAATTTTTTCCCTTCAAGTATTTATCCAATTCCCTTTTAAAAACCACAATTGAATCTGCCTCCACCACCCTTTCAGGCATTGCATTCCAGATCTTAATCACTTTTTTTTATTCGTTCATGGGATGTTGGTGTCGCTGGTAAGGCCAGCATTTATTGCCCATCCCTAATTGACCTTGAGAAGGTGGTGGTCAGCCGCCTTCTTGAACCGCTGCAGTCCATGTGGTGAAGGTTACTTTTTTTTTTAAGCGACATTTTACAACTGAGTGGCTTGCTAGGCTATTTCAGAGGGCAATTAAGAATCAACCACATTGCTGTGGGTCTGGAGTCACACACAGGACAGACCAGGTAAGGACGGCAGGTTTCCTTCCCTAAAAGGACATTAGTGAACCAGATGGGTTTTTACGACAATCCGGTAGTTTCATGGCCACCATTACTGATACTAGTATTTTAATTCCAGATTTTATTTAATTAATTGAATTTAATTAATTGAATTTAAATTCCCCAGCTGCTGTGGCAGGATTTGAACTCATGACTCTGGATTATTAGTCCAGGCCTCTGGATTACTAGTCCAGTAGCATAACCACTATGCTACCGTACCCTTGCTGTGTAAAAAAGTTATTCCTCATGTCACCTTTGGTTCTTTTGCCAATCACCTTAAATCTATGTCCTCTGTTTCTCGACCCTTCGGCCAATGGGAACAGTTTCTCTTTATTTACTCTGTCTAAACCCTTCATGATTTTGTACACTTCTATCAAATCTCCTCTCAACATTCTCTGCTCCAAGGAGAACAACCCCAGCTTCTCCAGTCTATCCATGTAACTGAAGTCCCTCATTTCTGGAACCATTCTAGTAAATCTTTTCTGCACCCTCTCCAAGGCTTTCACATCCTTCCTAAAGTGCGGTGCCCAGAATTGGACACAATACTCCAGTTGTGGCAGAACCAGTGTTTCATAAAAGTTCATCATAACTTCCTTGCTTTTGTACTCTATGCCTCTATATATTATGCCCAGGATCCCATATGCTTTTTTAAACCACTTTCTCAACCTACCCTGCGACCTTCAAAGATTTGTGCAGATATACCCCCAGGTCTCTGTTCCTGCACCCCCTTTAGAATTGTTCCCTTCAGTTTATATTGCCTCTCCTCGTTCCTCCTGCCAAAATGTATCACTTCGCAATTCTCTGCGTTAAATTTCATCTGACACGTGTCCGCTCATTCCACCAGCCTGTCTATGTCCTCCTGAAGTCTATCACTATCCTCCTCAATGTTCACGACACTTCTGAGTTTTGTCTCATCTGCAAATTTGGAAATTGTGCCCTGTACACCTAAATTCAAGTCATCAATATATACATCAAAAAAAGCAGTGGTCCTAATACCCACCCCTGGGGAATACCACTGTATACCTTCCTCCAGTCTGAAAAACAACCGTTCACCACTATTCTCTGCTTCCTATCACTTAGCCAATTTCGTATCCATGCTGCCACTGCCCCTTTTATTCTATGGGCTTCAACTTTGCTGACAGGCCTATTATGCAGCACTTTATCAAATGCCCTTTGGAAGTCCATATACACCACATCAACCGCATTGCCCTCATCTACCCTCTGTTACCTTAGCAAAAAACTAAATCAAGTTAGTTAAACACGATTTGCTTTTAACAAATCCATGCTAGCTTTCTTTAATTAATCCACACTTGTCAAAGTGACCATTAATATTGTCCCGAATTAACATTTCTAAAAGCTGCCTAGAGTTGCTGGGTTTATCCTTACACCTTTTTTTGAACAAGGGTGTAACATTTGCAATTCTCCAGTCCTCTGGCACCACCCTCATGTCTAAGGATGTTTGAAAGATTATGACCAGTACCTCAGCAATTTCCACCCTTACTTCCCTCAGCCCCCCACATTCAAGTCCAAATCATTAATATAGATCACAAAAGGCATGGGACCTAGTACTGAGCCTTGCGGAACACAATGGAAACAGCCTTCCAGTCACAAAGACGCCAGTCAACCCTGACCCTTCGCTTCCTGCCACTGAGCCAATTTTGGATCCAACTTGCCACTTTCCCTTGGATCCCATGGACTTTTACTTTTTTGACCAGTCTGCCATGTGGGACATTGTCAAAAGCCTTGCTAAAATCCATGTACACTACATCAAACACGTTACTCTCATTGACCCTCCTTGTTACCTCCTCAAAAAATTCAATCAAGTTAGTCAGACACAAGCTTCCCTTAACAAATCCATGCTGACTGTCGTTGATTAAATTTAAGGGGATTAGGGGTTACGGGGAGCGGGCAGGAAATTGGACATGAATTTAGATTTGAGGTTAGGATCAGATCAGCCATGATCTTTTTTTTTTTCGTTCACGGGATGTGGGCGTCGCTGGCAAGGCCGGCATTTATTGCCCATCCCTAATTGCCCTCGAGAAGGTGGTGGTGAGCCGCCTTCTTGAACCGCTGCAGTCCGTGTGGTGACGGTTCTCCCACAGTGCTGTTAGGAAGGGAGTTCCAGGATTTTGACCCAACGACAATGAAGGAACGGCGATATATTTCCAAGTCGGGATGGTGTGTGACTTGGAGGGGAACGTGCAGGTGGTGTTGTTCCCATGCGCCTGCTGCCCTTGTCCTTCTAGGTGGTAGAGGTCGCGGGTTTGGGAGGTGCTGTCGAAGAAGCCTTGGCGAGTTGCTGCAGTGCATCCTGTGGATGGTGCACACTGCAGCCACAGTGCACCGGTGGTGAAGGGAGTGAATGTTTAGGGTGGTGGATGGGGTGCCAATCAAGCGGGCTGCTTTATCTTGGATGGTGTCGAGCTTCTTGAGTGTTGTTGGAGCTGCACTCATCCAGGCAAGTGGAGAGTATTCCATCACACTCCTGACTTGTGCCTTGTAGATGGTGGAAAGGCTTTGGGGAGTCAGGAGGTGAGTCACTCGCCGCAGAATACCCAGCCTCTGACCTGCTCTCGTAGCCACAGTATTTATATGGCTGGTCCAGTTAAGTTTCTGGTCAATGGTGACCCCCAGGATGTTGATAGTGGGGGATTCGGCGATGGTAATGCCGTTGAATGTCAAGGGGAGGTGGTTAGACTCTCTCTTGTTGGAGATTGTCATTGCCTGGCAATTATCTGGCGCGAATGTTACTTGCCACTTATCAGCCCAAGCCTGGATGTTGTCCAGGTCTTGCTGCATGCAGGCTCGGACTGCTTCATTATCTGAGGGGTTGCGAATGGAACTGAACACTGTGCAGTCATCAGCGAACATCCCCATTTCTGACCTTATGATGGAGGCAAGGTCATTGATGAAGCAGCTGAAGATGGTTGGGCCTAGGACACTGCCCTGAGGAACTCCTGCAGCAATGCCCTGGGGCTGAGATGATTGGCCTCCAACAACCACTACCATCTTCCTTTGTGCTAGGTATGACTCCAGCCACTGGAGAGTTTTCCCCCTGATTCCCATTGACTTCAATTTTACGAGGGCTCCTTGGTGCCACACTCGGTCAAATGCTGCCTTGATGTCAAGGGCAGTCACTCTCACCTCACCTCTGGAATTCAGCTCTTTTGTCCATGTTTGGACCAAGGCTGTAATGAGGTCTGGAGCCGAGTGGTCCTGGCGGAACCCAAACTGAGCATCGGTGAGCAGGTTATTGGTGAGTAAGTGCCGCTTGATAGCACTGTCGATGACACCTTCCATCACTTTGCTGATGATTGAGAGTAGACTGATGGGGCGGTAATTGGCCGGATTGGATTTGTCCTGCTTTTTGTGGACAGGACATACCTGGGCAATTTTCCACATTGTCGGGTGGATGCCAGTGTTGTAGCTGTACTGGAACAGCTTGGCTAGAGGCGCAGCTAGTTCTGGAGCACAAGTCTTCAGCACTACAGCTGGGATGTTGTCGGGGCCCATAGCCTTTGCTGTATCCAGTGCACTCAGCCGTTTCTTGATATCACGTGGAGTGAATCGAATTGGCCGAAGACTGGCTTCCGTGATGGTGGGGATATCGGGAGGAGGCTGAGATGGATTATCCACTCGGCACTTCTGGCTGAAGATGGTTGCAAACGCTTCAGCCTTGTCTTTTGCACTCACGTGCTGGACTCCGCCATCATTGAGAATGGGGATGTTTGCAGAGCCTCCTCCTCCCGTTAGTTGTTTAATTGTCCACCACCATTCACGACTGGATGTGGCAGGACTGCAGAGCTTTGATCTGATCCGTTGGTTGTGGAATCGCTTAGCTCTGTCTATAGCATGTTGCTTCTGTTGTTTAGCACGCATGTAGTCCTGAGTTGTAGCTTCACCAGGTTGGCACCTCATTTTTAGGTACGCCTGGTGCTGCTCCTGGCATGCTCTTCTACACTCCTCATTGAACCAGGGTTGATCCCCTGGCTTGTTGGTAATGGTAGAGTGAGGAATATGCCGGGCCATGAGGTTACAGATTGTGCTGGAATACAATTCTGCTGCTGCTGATGGCCCACAGCGCCTCATGGATGCCCAGTTTTGAGCTGCTAGATCTGTTCTGAATCTATCCCATTTAGCACGGCGGAGCAGGCTCGAGGGGCCGATTGGCCTACTCCTGCTCCTATTTCTTATGTTCTTATGTTCTTATTAACCCGTGCCTTTCTAAATGACGATTTATGCTGTCCCTCAGAATTGATTCCAATAATTTGCCCACCACCGAGGTTAGACAGACTGGCCTATAATTATTCGGTCTATCTCTTTCTCCCTTTTTAAACAATGGTACAACATTAGCAGTCCTCCAATCCTCCAGCACCACGCCCGTCGCCAGGGAGAATCAGAAAATGATGGTCAGAGCCTCTGCTATTTCCTCCCTTGCTTCTCTTAACAGCCTGGGATACATTTCATCCGGGCCTGGCCATTTATCTACTTTCAAAGATGCCAATCCCCTTAATACTTCCTCTCTTGCTATGTTTATCCCATCCGATATTTCACACTCCTCCTTCTCAACTACAATCTCTGCATCGTCCCCCTCTTTTGTGAAGACAGATGCAAAATATTCATTAAGAACCATACCCACATCTTCCACCTCCACACATTGGTTTCCTTTTTGGTCTCTAACAGGCCATACTCTTTCCTTAGTTATCCTCTTGCTCTTTACGTATTTATAAAACATTTTTGGATTTTCCTTAATTTTACCTGCCAGTATTTTTTCATGCCCTCTCTTTGCTTTCCTAATTTCCTTTTTAATTTCACCCCTGCACTTTCTATACTCCTCTAGGCTTTCTGTAGTATTGAGCTCTCAGTGTCTGACATATGCTTCCCTTTTTTGTCTCATCTTACCCTGTATACTCCGTGTCATACTCCCTTATGATGTTATGATCACTGTTCCCTAAATGTTCCCCCACTGACACTTGCTCCACTTGACCCACCTCATTCCTCAGAACCAGATCCAGCAATGCCTCCTTCCTCGTTGGGCCAGAAACATATTGATCAAGGAAGTTCTCCTGAACACACTTCAGAAATTCTTCCCCCTCTCTGCCCATTACACAATTACTATCCCAATTACTAATCCACAATTACTATTAGGATAATTGAAGTCCCCCATTATCACTACTCTATAGTTCTTGCACCTCTCTATAATTTCCCTGCAAATTTGTTCCTCGCTATCCTTCGCACTAGTTGGTGGCCTATAGGACACACCCAGTACACCTCTATTGTGTCTTAACTTTAACTTTTCACCAAAACAACCGAAGACTGAAGGTGCACTTCTACACCAGTCAGGTCTATGAGTCTTGTGTTTGTGTTGGGGTATTGCACTCTGCTGTCTAGCTAGAACACTCGCTCATCAACAACTAACAGAATGATACTGGGGCTAAAAGGGTTAAATTATGAGGACAGGTTGCATAAACCTGGCTTGTATTCCCTTGAGTAGTGAAGATTGAGGGGTAATCTGATCGAGGTGTTTAAAATGTTAAAAGGATTCGATAGTGTCGATAGAGAAATTATTTCCTCTGGTGGGGGAATCAAGAACAAGGGCGAAAAATCCTCAAATTAGAGCTAAGCCATTCAGAAGCGAAATCAGGAAGCACTTCTTCACACCAAGGGTAGCAGAAATTTGCAACTCTCTTCCCCCAAAAGGCTGTGGATGCTGGGGTCAATTGGAGCTTTCACGACTGAGATTGACAGATTTTTGTTGGGTGAGGTTATTAAGGCAGTATAGAGCAAAGGCGGGTAAATGGAGTTGAGGTCATAATCTAATTGAATGGCGGAGGAGGTTTGAGGGGTTGAATGGCCTTACCCCCGTCCCTGTGTTCCTAAATCATTTATCCGAGACAGGACAGTTTGCTTCATCTCCCTCCATCCTCCCCCCTCCAAAGTCTCCAACAAAGCTATCGCCATCAAGGGATTTAGTCTCCAGTGGTGAAACCACAGTACAGGACTGACAAAACTCACTGCAAAAGAGGCAGCTAACTTCAAGTGACAGCCACCAATGATGCTTAAACTCAGGACTCACGCTGCTGTAAAGCAACTGTTCTAACACACGCTGTTCTTCTTTTAATTTTTTTTGACAGATATTGTTGCTTGGAGTGTTCCAGATTCAATCTTGTCTCTCAGGACTCCATCCATCCTCCCCAACCCTTGGCACGTAGCACACTGTGTGCTGCTATTGGTTGCAACCACTCTCCGGTACAATGTGCTCTCCATCAGCAAAAAAATTAATCAGAATCGAAACAAGATTGATGGCAGCGGTGACAAAATAATGACTGAACGCTGGGACAGCGACTCACGGCAGGGAATGCAATGCTAACTTATGAAACTAAAATGAACCCACTTGCACTCTGATAGTCAGCTACTGCAGTATTAAACGCTAGCCCTGCCATCTCCCAAAGTAAAGAGTCATTTTCTTGCAATCCTCCTTGCAAGTATCAGCTGGGGCTCAGTGGGTAGCACTCTCGCCCCGATTCAGAAGGTCATGGGTTCAAGTCCCACTCCAGAGACTTGAGCACAAAATCTAGGCTGACACTCCCAGTGCAGTACTGAGGGAGTGCTGCACTGTTGGAAATGCTCTCTTTCAGATAAGACGTTAAACCGAGGTCCCGTCTGCCTTCTAAAAGATCCCATGGCACTATTTTGAAGAGCAGGGGAGTTCTCCCACTTATCCCTCAACCAACATCACTAAAAACAGATTATCTGGTCATTATCATATTGCTGTTTGTGGGATCTTGCTGTGCACAAATTTGCTGCCGCGTTTCCTACATTACAACAGGGACTACACTTCAAAAGTACTTCATTGGCTGTGAAGCGCTTTAGGACATCCTGAGGTTGTAAATGGAACGTAGGAGGATAGGAACAGGAGTAGACCATTTAACCCCTCGAGCCTGTTCTGCCATTCAATGAGATCATGGCTGATCTGTGACCTAACTCCATATACCCGCATTAGCCATTGGCAAGGCTTTCTTTTAATTAAGAGAACTTTGACACATTCTGCAGTTTCAAACTTCTGATGCGTAGAATTTCTCCGCCGTTCTGTGGCTGCTGTGCAGTTTTATTCTTGTACACACCGTTTGTGCAAGTATAAATGTTATCTCCTTACAATCAAAGCTGGTAGTATAAATTGTGTGTAATTTTAAAACAGTATGGAAGTGTTTCAGCTCCTCTATTAGGGTGAAACAAGTATAAAAACAGTGTCCAGGCTTCAAACTGGCATTGCCCCATAGTAGTTTTTTTTGAGAAAGTTAGCTGAAATGTCAAAGCCACTAATATTGGGCACATTATCATGGTAGAAAACAACTGGTATTTATATAGCACCTTTAACAAGCATAATCAGACACAGGTGGGCCTCCCATACTCACGATCTCCACCACGCAGAAGGTCAAGGGCAGCAGGTGCATGGGAGCACCATCACCTCCAAGTTCCCTTCCGAGTCACACACCATCCCGACTTAGGAACAGGAGTAGGCCATTCAGCCCCTCGTGCCTGCTCCGCCATTTGATAAGATCATGGCTGATCTGTGATCTAACTCCATATACCTGCCTTTGGCCCATATCGACTTGGACATATAACAGCCATTCCTTCATTATCTCTGGTGCAAAATCCTGGAGCTCCCCACCTAAGAGCACTGTGGGAGCACCTTCACCACACAGGCTGCAGCGGTTCAAGGCGGCGGCTCACCACCACCTTCTCAAGGAGCAACAAGTGCCAGCCTTGCCCTTATACCCAGAATGAGTTTTTAAAAATCAGACACAAGTGCACCATTTCTCTGTGCTACCAAAGCACAGGATCATTTCAAGGGAAGTAGAGATCTCGGAGGGTTGTGGGGCTGGAGGAGGTTACAGATATAGGGAGGGGCGAGGCCATAGAGAGATTTGTACACGAGGATAAGAATCTTAAATTTGTGGTGTTGCTGGACTGGGGGGCCAATGTAGGTCAGCGAGGGCAGGGGTGATGGGTGAATGGAAACGGTAATGGTTAGAGTGCGGGCAGCAGAGATTTGGATCAGTTTTGGGTCCAGGAACTACCCGAGAGTGATGCTAAGGGCAATATACTGGTGTGTAAAAAGAAAGATGGTGGCAGCTGCTCCATCTCTGGTTAATATAAAAATCAGCAGCCTGCTAACCTCAGAAAAAGCAGGATGTTAATTTTATTCAACGAGGATTGTGCATTGTATATGATTTGATAGTGGGGAGCTGCTTCATGTCATACTATAAAATAACAGATGAAAATACTTTGTAGCAATATTAATGCAGCAGTAGCACGGCTTGCAGCTGAAAAAATCTTTACAGTACTTAAGCAATAATGAAAAAGCTGGAGTACGGCTATAATTGAAAAGAGCCAGCTTCAAGGACAAGCCCATTACTGATCAATCTTTAAGGGTGCTTACTTTAAACGCCAGATTTTTTTTTAAATGCTATTTAAATTCAAATAAAGATCCACTCTAATACTGTCCTTGGAGCCCAAGCAGCAAAAGCACATTAGAGCAAGATGGCATGGATTTTAAAAGGTTGAACAAGTGACACAAATGCAATGGGTTGTGGTAATGTATGGACCAGAATTACACACAGCAGCGCTGTTAATGCGCTATTTAGATCATTGGAACCAATACATTAGACCAGAAAATGGAAATCACATTCAACAACTTGGATTTATATAGCACTTCAAAGTAGTAAACATCACAGGTGCCTCACAGAGGGGAAGCAGGTTCCAAGCAGTAATGGGGGTGTTAGGAGAAATGACCAAAAGCATCATTAAAACCAACAGCTTTTTAAAGGTAGGGAGAAGCAAGAGAGGAGTTCGAGAGAGTGGCACTGAGATGATTTGCCCTCTTTCCACAATGTCACACTATTTCCACAAGCAGACCTCATCCCTCCATCATCTGGAAGATGTACTTTTTTTTGTGATAATCTGCCCTTGGAGTGTTTGTGTGACTATGACTGTACTTTTTGTTTTGGTCAGCCGGTTGTCCCAACACCGTCTTTAGGAGTCTCTAAACCAAGCGACTCATAATCCCACAAAATCAGAGTTTCTGTTTGTGAAAATTCCGACCCCCATGGAGATACACTCCCATTTAATGAAGTCCAAAGAGCTTAGCCTCAGTTCGGCAAAGAGGAGACTTAGGAACCCCAACTGTGCATTGGGCAACTGCTGGAGTTTAACTGGAAACAGACGACTTCCTTGCTTTTGTACTCCATAATTTAAAAAAAAAGGAAAAGTTATGCTGAATCTTTACTAACACTGGTTAGGCCTCAGCTGGAGTATTGTGTTCAATTCTGGGCACCACACTTTAGGAAGGAAGTCAAGGCCTTATAGAGGGTGCAGAAGAGATTTAGTAGAACGGTACCAGGATGAGGGACTTCAGTTATGTGGAGAGACTGGAGAAGCTGGGATTGTTCTCCTTCAAGCAGGAAAGGTCAAAGGGAGATTTAATAGTGTTCAAAATCATGAAGGGTTTTGATAGAGTAAATAAGGAGAAACTGTTTCCAGTGGCAGAAGGGTCGGTTACCAGAGGACACAGATTTAAGGTGATTGGCAAAAGAGCCAGAGGCAACATGAGGAAATATTTTTTTAAGCAGCGTGTTGTAATGATCTGGAATGCGCTGCCTGAAAAGGTAGCGGAAGCAGATTCAATAGTAACTTTCAAAGGGGAATTTGATAAATACTTGAAGGGAAAAAATTTACAGGGCTATGGGGAAAGGGACTAATTGGATAATTCTTTCAAAGTGCCGGCGCAGGCACAATGGGACGAATGGCCTCCTCCTGTGCTATACCTACTATATGATATGATACCAGTACATCACACTGGTAAGCTTCCCTTTGCTTGTGCTTCCAGGAGTGCCCTACCCATTAGAGTGATCACTTGGAGGGTTATCTGAAGAAAATGGAAGAATTCCCAGTCCCCAATGACAAGTCCATGTCTCCAGGTTCTAGTGAGCCAGACTGGTCAATCAACCATGGTCTGGTGTATGGGCACCTTCCCAGTTCAGCTATTGGATTACCAAGTCAGCCACGGAAAATTGGCTACTTTCTGAACTTCGACCACTTACCTTCAAATCCCAGAGGATGGTCACTAGATCATTAGACAACTGACCAGCGAGGGTTTAAGCCCTCTCTTGTGGACAGTAGATACCAGGAGCTGCTCGCAACCGGCAAGGTGAGCAGCACAACTCATCGTAGAACTCGTGAGTGCATTGCCCTAATCCTCCTGACCACAGCTTTGGACACAAGCCATACCACAGTCACACCAAGGTTGGAGACGCTGGGCTTCAGCAGTATCTGCTTACATCTCTGCCACACAATCACGGCAGACACCGAATCCTGGATATGAAAAGTTCTCACACGCAGCCATCAGGCAACTCCAACCAGCCATCATCCCAAGTCTCAAGAGTGCCCTCATCAGCACAATGAACACCTGCCTCAGCACGGTGAAAGATCTTCCATATGGCAGCTTCGGACAAGCCAACCACCTTGATTTCTAGCTATCCAGTGCCATGTATGAAGCTTACTAGTCCCCCAACAGATTAATCCAGCGTCACATTGTGAGGGGCCATGGCGAGAAAAAGTGCCTGCAATGAGGCTGTCTCGCATGCTGGGCAGTTGCAGGTCAGAGCTCTCACTTCCTGCAATCATTTCATAGAATGAGAGGCTATTCGGCCCATCGTGCCTGTGTCGGCTCTTCGAAAGAGCTATCCAATTAGTCCCGCTCCCCTGTTCTTTCCCATAGCCCTGTAAATTTCTTCCCTTCAAGTATTTAACCAATTCCCTTTTGAAAGTTACGAATGAACCTGCTTCCACCGCCCTTTCAGGCAGCGCATTACATATCATTACAACTCGCCACTTAAAAAAAATTCTCATCTCCCCTCTGGCTCCTCTGCCAATCACCTTAAATCTGTGTCCTCTGGTTACCGACCCTTCTGCCACTGGAAACAGTTTCTCCTTATTTACTAGGGATTGTGGATGCTTTGGTAATAATTTTCCAAAATTCTCTGGACTCAGCAAAGGTCCCGGCAGATTGGAAATCTGCTAATGTAACACCCTTATTTAAAAAGGGAAGTAGGCAGAAGGCTGGAAATTATAGACCAGTTAGCCTAACATCTGTGGTGGGTAAAATTTTGGAGTCTATTATTAAGGAGACAGTAGCGGAACATTTGGATAAACATAATTTAATAGGACAAAGTCAGCATGGCTTTATGAAGGGGAAGTCATGTCTGACAAATTTGCTTGAGTTCTTTGAGGACATAACGTACAGGGTGGATAAAGGGGAACCAGTGGACGTAGTGTATTTAGACTTCCAGAAGGCATTCGACAAGGTGCCACATAAAAGATTATTGCTCAAGATAAAGAATCACTGGATTGGGGGCAATATTCTGGCATGGGTGGAGGATTGGTTATCTAACAGGAAGCAGAGAGTTGGGATAAATGGCTCATTCTCGGACTGGCAACCAGTAGCCAGTGGTGTTCCGCAGGGGTCGGTGCTGGGTCCCCAACTCTTTACAATCTATATTAACGATTTGGAGGAGGGGACTGAGTGTAACATATCAAAGTTTGCAGATGATACAAAGATGGGAGGGAAAGTAGAGAGTGAGGAGGACATAAAAAACCTACAAGGGGATATAGACAGGCTGGGTGAGTGGGCGGAGATTTGGCAGATGCAATACAATATTGGAAAATGTGAGGTTATGCACTTTGGCAGGATAAAATCAGAGAGCAAGTTATTATCTTAATGTCGAGAAACTGGGAAGTACTGCAGTACAAAGGGATCTGGGGGTCCTAGTGCAAGAAAATCAAAAAGTTGGTATGCAGGTGCAGCAGGTGATCAAGAAGGCCAACGGAATGTTGGCTTTTATTGCTCGGGGGATAGAATATAAAAACAGGGAGGTATTGCTGCAGTTATATAAGGTATTGGTGAGACCGCACCTGGAATACTGCATACAGTTTTGGTGTCCACACTTAAGAAAAGACATACTTGCTCTCGAGGCATTACAAAGAAGGTTCACTCGGTTAATCCCGGGGATGAGTGGGTGGACATATGAGGAGAGGTTGAGTAGATTGGGACTCTATTCATTGGAGTTCAGAAGAATGAGAGGCGATCTCATTGAAACATATAAGATTGTGAAGGGGCTTGATCGGGTGGATGCGGTAAGGATGTTCCCAAGGATGGGTGAAACTAGAACTAGGGGGCATAATCTTAGAATAAGGGGCTGCTCTTTCAAAACTGAGATGAGGAGAAACTTCTTCACTCAGAGGGTAGTAGGTCTGTGGAATTTTCTGCCCCAGGAAGCTGTGGAAGCTACATCATTAAATAAATTTAAAACAGAAATAGACAGTTTCCTAGAAGTAAAGGGAATTAGGGGTTACGGGGAGCGGGCAGGAAATTGGACATGAATTTAGATTTGAGGTTAGGATCAGATCAGCCATGATCTTATTGAATGGCGGAGCAGGCTCGAGGGGCCGATTGGCCTAGTCCTGCTCCTTTTTCTTATGTTATGTACTCTATCAAAACCCCTCATGATTTTGAACACCGCTATTAAATCCCCCCTTAACCTTCTTTGCTCTAATGTCCTTCAGAGATGTGGAGATGCCGGTGATGGACTGGGGTTAACAATTGTAAACAAGCTTGTGGGATTAAAAATAAAATCGTTGGACTATAACTTGGTGTTGTAAAATTGTTTACAGTCCTTCAGAGAAGTGAAGCTACCACTCCTTCCCGCTCCCACACTGCAGGCTTGGCTCTTAATGTACTTGATGTGGCTTAGAAACGTATTTAGGGAATCTCAGGGCAACTAAGAGCGATAAATGTTCCCACATCCCGAGTATCCATAAATTTAAAAATAAATCTGAAGCGCATAAAGGAAAGAACTTGAGTTTATATATAATGCCTTTCACGCCCTCAAGACACCCCATATCACTTTACAGTCAATTAAATACCTTTTTTTTTTGTAAGTGTTGTAATGTAGCAAAACGCAACAGCCAATTTTGAGCACAGCAAGGTCCCACAAACCAATGAGATACATGACAGATAATCTGGTTTCTCTTTCGTGATGTTGGTTGAGGGATAAATATTGACCAGGACACCGGGAAGAACTCCCCTGCTCTTCTTCAAATAGTGCCAGGAGATCTTATGTCCACCCAAGGGGTCAGATAGGGCTTTGGTTTAACATCTCATCCGAAAGATGGCACCTCCAACAGTGCAGCACTCTCTCAGTACTGTACTGGAATGTCAGCCTAAATTTTATGCTCAAGTCTCTGGAGTTTTTTTTTTATTCGTTCACGGGATGTGGGCGTCGCTGGCAAGGCCGGCATTTATTGCCCATCCCTAATTGCCCTCGAGAAGGTGGTGGTGAGCCGCCTTCTTGAACCGCTGCAGTCCGTGTGGAGCTTGTACCTCTGACCATTTGACTCAGAGGCGAGTGTGCTACTAACTGAACCAAGGCTGACATAATTAGCACAAGGTTGGTAAATACAAATGGCATAAACATAAAACAAATTAAACAAATGGGTTAATTAATCTTTGTAAAAATTTCTCAGAAATTAGCCTTTCCCCTTGGAAAATCAAATCCCTGTTTACTATTAAAAGTGGATTTTATATGTTTCATTTTTCCATGCCACTTTCAGTATTAGTAAGTTGCTCGTCTTTGAAGTTTAACAAGGTTAGCATCATATCACGGAGGCCTCCACTTCACCATTTATCAGAACTCAGAAGTTTACTGCCAAATTCGCAGCTTTTAACCTTTTAATTCTTTTGATGTGAAGGTTTTCAAATCAGCTCAATAAGATTACATCTGAAAAGACAATCAGTAACGGTCATACAAATTGTAACTGCGTGCCAGGTTTCATAAGCGTCAGCCGTGGCTCAGTGGTAGCACTCTCACCTGAGTCAGATGGTTGTGGATTCAAGCACCATGCCAGAGACTTGAGCACATAATCTCGGCTGACTCTCCCAATGCAGTACTGAGGGAGTGTTGCACTGTCGAGGTGCCATCTTTTGGATGAGACGTTAAACCGAGGCCCCGCCTGCCCTCTCAGGTGGATGTAAAAGATCCCGTGGACTATAACTTGGTGTTGTAAAATTGTTTACAATTGTCAACCCCAGTCCATCACCGGCATCTCCACATCATGGCTATTTTGAAGAACAGCAGGGGAGTTCTCCCCACTGGCCAACAGTGACCACACTTCAAAAAGTACTTCATTGTCCTGAGGTCATGAAAGGCGCTATATAAATGCAAGTCTTTCTTTTGTTCATGATCTGATGAGAAGGAAAACACATGTGCCTCAGAGGTGCAAACATCCTTTCATTTATGTCTAGAGAGATTCACTTAAATTAACAAGATTCCAGACAAATTGAATTCACAAATGAGAAAAGAACCAGTATGTTTTTCGAAATAGAGAAAATTGCAGCTTTTCGGATTAATGAGGCCCGTAGCAGTTTAGATAAGCCATCCGGGATCAAATGAACTTGCGTGATTTTTTAATTAAACTTGAGGAACAAAAAAAAAGGACGCACTATCCAGGACTGAAATGCCAGTAAAAACAATGCACAGTATCAAGGGAGTACTGAAGCGGAGTGTTTTGTCTGATAACGTTCCTGTAAAGCACCTTGGGATGTTTTACTGTTTTAAAGACGCTACGTAAATGCACGTTTTTGTTGTTAGTGTGTCGTTGCTCTGCACCACATTGCAAAAGATACAGTCTTGGTCACACGATTCTTCAATGTCTGCCAGGAAGGAAAAAGATAAAGTCACAAACCTCAACTGCACTCCTTGGCCCCGATGTTACCAGGGAGGCGGGATGGCAGCGGGGAGGACGACTGGGCGCAAGGGTAACCCGCCCAGTAAAATCAGTGCGTTCCCCACGCGATCGCGGGTAAATTGAAGCCACTTACGGTGGCGTCCGGGTTTCCCGTCGTTAACCTGCACAGTGGGCAACATTCTGCCGCCTTAAACAGGCAGGCAGATACTCTGGCAGTGGTCTTGCGAGGCTTCGCACATGTCCTCCAAACTGTCGTACAGCAGAGTGGTAGGAGTTGTGTGGGCCTGGCCCAGGGGAGGGAAGATGGCAAAAGGGGACATGGAAGTGGGGACGCCACTCAAAGCGCTCCCATATCTCACCCGTTGCGCCCCTCTCAACCAGTACCCGCAATGCTGCCTCCTCTCCAGGTGGCCAAGTCTGCCCCTGCACAGGTGCAGGTGGAGCAGTCTGGAGGGGCCATCACAGGCACCGAAACCCAGAGGGTGTAGGCCCAAAGCATCTAATCGGTCAGGGCGTGAACACTGCCACTATCTCTGCTGCAGCCACAGGAGAGGCACCACGTAGGAGTAGTCGTAAGCATAAGGCGAAGGTTTTGTGAGCACAAAGGGAATGCACTAGGGTGTTTGATGATTTGTCATGTTTTTTATTTATATTTGATTTTTGTTAATAGCACATTAAATATTATTGTCACCACTGCTGCCACGTCTTGGTCATTTTTGACTGGCTTGTGTAATAAGGTCCTTTCATGAAGTTCACCATGAACTCCCACACTTGATGCCACCCATTGGGTCACTCTACAGTGGGTATATATGTAATTGCACGACTATTTTGTGCAGGGGGCAAGGGGGGGGGTGGGTGGAGGGGGGATTAGCTGGTGTAGCCGCTGCTCTGTCCAGGTGGTGAGGACTGGACTCTTCACACGGTCTGATGTTAGGAGAACCGTTCACATATCAGTGACTCCCAGGCCTCACGAGCAGCCAGGTGAACCACTGTTCTGCCCATGGGTTGCTCCTCCTCAATATGGGTGGCAGATTTGGATGGGGCCTCTTCCAGTGGCATCCCTCTCTGATGTGCCATGTTGTGCAGGGCAGAACAGACAACTATAATGCATCCCACTCTGTCTGGTGTGTATTGAAGCGCTCCCCCAGAATGATCAAGACACCTGAAGCACATCTTGAGCAGCCCTATAGCATGCTCAATAGTAGACCTGGTAGCGATGTGGCTTTCATTATATCGACGCTGTTGCTCAGTGGTGGAGTTCCTCAGAGGTGTCATGAGCCACACGTGCAGGGGATATCCCTTGTCCCCTAGGAGCCAGCCCTTGCGGGTGTTCGGTGCGTGGAAGAGGGGCAGGATGTTGAACTCCCGGAGGATGAAGGAATCATGGCAGCTGCCAGGGAATCTGGCACACGCGTGAAGGAATCTCTTGCGGTGGTCACAGATGAGCTGAGTGTTCATGGAGTGATAGTCCTTCCTGTTGACGAACAGTCCTGGCTCGTGTGGAGGTGCTCGGATTGCTATATGGGTGCATCGATTACACCCTGCACCCGTGGGAAGCCAACCACAGCGTGGAATCCCACTGCCCTCTCCGTCTGGCTGAGGTCATCCATGGGGAAGTTGACATAGTGCGAGGCCCTGTAAAACAAGCCGTCGGTGACCTGCCTTATGCACTTGTGTGCCGATGACTGAGAGACCCCGGCAATGTCCCCAGTGGCACCCTGGAAGGATTCGGAGGCGAAGAAGTTGAGGGCAGTGGTGACTTTGACAGTGACAGGTAAGAAGCTGCTGCTCGGGTCAGCCGGGAGTAGCTCGGCACGAAGGAGGCTGCAGATGTCCGCGACTACCTGGCGACTGACTCTGAGCCTCCTTATGCACTGCTCCTCAGGGAGGTCCAGGAAGCTGAGCCTCGGTCTGTAGACCCTGTGGCGAGGGTAGTGCCACCTGCGGCGTTGTTCTCTCTGTTGTTGCCCTCCGTGCTGTTGTGCAGGTGCCTGTGGCGCAGCACTGTGGTGTAGAGCTCCACGTGGCGGAGGTGGACGGCATGCCTGGCAACGTTGCTTGTCCTCGGATGAAGTGATGAATGCAGCTATGGCGCCCCCATCCTGACGGTGAGAGTTTGAGGGAGTCCGCAAAGTAGGTAAATGTGTTTGCACAGCAGAGTTTAGGGCATAAAGTAAGAATTTTGAGTGGAAAGACAAAGGTGTTGCAGCAAAGACTTTGTCTGAAGTGACAGAGTGCCCTGCTGCAATAAATGAGGTTTTCCCCCAACCTGTCAAATAATCTTTTGCATCTCCCACTGGCTGCTGGCTGAAACACGTCTGCTCCAACAGGGAGTGTTTCCCACAACACAGGAAACACGCTGAGAATCTTCAAAATTGCACCCCTGCCAAAATTTCCACCCAATGAGGTCTCTCAAGTACCTAAACCATCAACCTAACAATCTAAAACAGCATCCCGCCGGCTTTAATTGCCAGTGGGAGTCCCGCATTTGGGAGCTGCGCGGGCACCCAAACGCATCACTGGGGAACCCGGAAGTCAGTGGGTTGGAGTCGGGCTCCGAAACCACTCCGGGATTCCGCCATTTTAGGAGCCCCGCGCCCCCCACCCCACCCCCAACGCATCTGTTCGGCCATCCGAAAATCGGCCCCATTGTGCCTCTAGTGGTACCTAACAAAGCAGAACTAACGGGAACCTTGCTTGGGACAGTTCCCCTTCCCGCCCTCAATGGCTGTATAATGCATCCCCAAAAAAGGGATCAAAATTATACCGTACCTTTTTAGGCAAGTCAGCACTGCTGTTCTGGCTAAGCATTGATGTGATGAAGTCAGCTCGACAGGATTTGCATACAACCTTAGCCAACCACAACCACCACTTACAGCAGGGCACATTGGATTGAACATGATTTGCCTGCTATGCGTGGTAAACAGTAAAACCAAAAAGCAAAGTAACCAACATATTTAAACAAAAATAGGTAATCTCACTTAGCAACTGCCTCTCCTACTTGTTAGCAGTTGCCTCCAGAGCCTCATCACTGAGGTAATCGCACTTTAACCAGGTGCGAGCAGCTGATTAAAACTGCTCGAGGACCTGACTTTGCCTGAAATCAGCAGACCCTTTAAATGAGTAAGCATTGGGTAAGTACTTATTGAATTGCCCAAAATAGTCGGCGCGCTTAATACGTTATAAGCGGCACCTTTGTAATTGACTCATGTGGTAATGGGGAAATGGTTAGCGCCGGCTGCCCATGATTAGTGTGGACAGTGTAGGTGGTGGGCACTGCCTTAGGAAACCGTCCCGATGGGTGCTATGAAGCCCCGAACCGTGCTCAATGTGGAAACAGAGAGGAGTTTCCTGCAAGATTTAGTTGACGCAGGCCTCAGTGGAGGGATTCACCGCAAAGCTCGCAATGAGAAGCATGGCCTTCTGAAAGTTTACATACGTTAAGAATAAAGAAGTGCTCTTCCAGGAGAAGACATCATTTGAGGCCCATTAGCTAACGCCTTTTCAGTAGTGGCATTAAGGAAATATCTTTTGCAGAGTCTCGCATGTTCCTACTGAGAACTTTCACAGGATTTTTTTTCCCTCAATCATGCATCAAACACAGGAATTTTTGTGACTAATGAGCTGACTTTTTAAAATTTGGGTATTGAGCTAAGTTGGAGTCAGTAATGTTATTGCAGCTTTCGCTGAAATGTCTTAAAACTGGAGATGGATAATATGGTCACTTTGGAGCATTTATGAAGCTCTGGATTGAGACTGTAACGTCCACTGCATATCATTCTCTTCCCTGTATGAAATTTAAACACTACTGTCTGTCCATGGATGACACCACTGGACTTTGGGACCAACGAAAGAAAGAAAAAATTCACAAAAAACTTAAATCAGTACAGAAGCACACCCCCCTCCCACCCAAAGCAAGACAAAGAACAGTATTTCAAGCCAACAGGACCACTGGTAGGAAGGCCTCCTTTGTTTCATGACCCATTCGCATCTCAAGGACCAATGAAGAAACAAACTGCTTCAACCCCTAAAACCCACTTTGCTCCAGGTACACAAACAAGCCAAGAAACCTTGCTTTACCAATGTATTCCTCCCACAAGGAACAATCAAAATGTGTAATGACTTTGGTATATACCGGAATGAAAAAAAAGTTTAAAAGGTTAACAGAACAGTTACTGATGTGGAGATGCCGGTGATGGACTGGGGTTGACAATTGTAAACAATTTTACAACACCAAGTTATAGTCCAGCAATTTTATTTTAAATTCACAAGCTTTCGGAGATTTTCTCCTTCCTCAGGTAAAAAAAAAAGAAAATCTCCGAAAGCTTGTGAATTTAAAATAAAATTGCTGGACTATAACTTGGTGTTGTAAAATTGTTTACAAGAACAGTTACTGGCAGTGACTTGGAGACTTTACTATGCGGCCTGAAATATAATTGTTCTTTTAAATCCTGAGAAAATATTGATGACCATTTCCCCCAGGTTTACCTCAACTAATACTTCGATGGCAGGCTGCTGACACACACACACACACACACACACACACACACACACACACACACGTCGGAAAAGGAATAGATGCACAGCGCAACTTAGAATCTCAATTTGAAATTCAACAGAGGTGTCTTATGGCAAGACAGTCTACACAGCAGAGTTACACAAGAGAAAATAAACTCCAAAAGGTCACTCCACCGTTACAAAAGTGACCTTCCAAGTAACGAGCAGAGATATGCAGCAAGAGCCTGCACATAGGTTTGATGAGGATATCAGTATCAGCTCAGACACAAACATGCCACCAGTCCTCCTCACCGAAAATACACAACTACAGCAATACAGACATAAATGAGAATTACATTGTACCCGCACAGGAAACAAATATATGCCCACAGACAGAGGAATATTCCAATTCTGAACAAGAAGAACGGGAGAAATGGAAAATAGCACATAAGTTCGAGCAACTCAATTCTGAGGTGTATATTGAAAATACAAGGACAGACATCCAATGCTAGTCAGAGAATCATACGATGGCAATCTAAATCAAGCAGTTTGGCAATGTCATAAAACAAGACAGTGATGTCTGAGTTTCTTTACATTAATCATTTACTGGCATTTGACATAGCGTCAGTGGCAGAATGCAAATTGCAGAAGAGTCGAGAGAGAAAACGTTGGTTGGGGGGGGGGGGGGGGGGGGGGGGGGGGAGACATCGGCCCAAATTCACTCAGTCTCATTGCATTAACTCTCCTTGGATTTCTGGAAAGTACAGGTTAGAATTACATGCTGGCCACAAGTCATTACTGTTGGTGCTATACTGTCCCTCACACCCATCAACATTAACTGCTCTCCAAACAAAGATTTAATGGCAGTCCATCCAATACAATTTCTGACCCCACCAGCTACAAATGGGTGGCAGAGGGCGCGAGAGGCAGAGGGCGCGAGAGGCAGAGGGCGCGAGAGGCAGAGGGCGCGAGAGGCAGAGGGCGCGAGAGGCAGAGGGCGCGAGAGGCAGAGGGCGCGAGAGGCAGAGGGCGCGAGAGGCAGAGGGCGCGAGAGGCAGAGGGCGCGAGAGGCAGAGGGCGCGAGAGGCAGAGGGCGCGAGAGGCAGAGGGCGCGAGAGGCAGAGGGCGCGAGAGGCAGAGGGCGCGAGAGGCAGAGGGCGCGAGAGGCAGAGGGCGCGAGAGGCAGAGGGCGCGAGAGGCAGAGGGCGCGAGAGGCAGAGGGCGCGAGAGGCAGAGGGCGCGAGAGGCAGAGGGCGCGAGAGGCAGAGGGCGCGAGAGGCAGAGGGCGCGAGAGGCAGAGGGCGCGAGAGGCAGAGGGCGCGAGAGGCAGAGGGCGCGAGAGGCAGAGGGCGCGAGAGGCAGAGGGCGCGAGAGGCAGAGGGCGCGAGAGGCAGAGGGCGCGAGAGGCAGAGGGCGCGAGAGGCAGAGGGCGCGAGAGGCAGAGGGCGCGAGAGGCAGAGGGCGCGAGAGGCAGAGGGCGCGAGAGGCAGAGGGCGCGAGAGGCAGAGGGCGCGAGAGGCAGAGGGCGCGAGAGGCAGAGGGCGCGAGAGGCAGAGGGCGCGAGAGGCAGAGGGCGCGAGAGGCAGAGGGCGCGAGAGGCAGAGGGCGCGAGAGGCAGAGGGCGCGAGAGGCAGAGGGCGCGAGAGGCAGAGGGCGCGAGAGGCAGAGGGCGCGAGAGGCAGAGGGCGCGAGAGGCAGAGGGCGCGAGAGGCAGAGGGCGCGAGAGGCAGAGGGCGCGAGAGGCAGAGGGCGCGAGAGGCAGAGGGCGCGAGAGGCAGAGGGCGCGAGAGGCAGAGGGCGCGAGAGGCAGAGGGCGCGAGAGGCAGAGGGCGCGAGAGGCAGAGGGCGCGAGAGGCAGAGGGCGCGAGAGGCAGAGGGCGCGAGAGGCAGAGGGCGCGAGAGGCAGAGGGCGCGAGAGGCAGAGGGCGCGAGAGGCAGAGGGCGCGAGAGGCAGAGGGCGCGAGAGGCAGAGGGCGCGAGAGGCAGAGGGCGCGAGAGGCAGAGGGCGCGAGAGGCAGAGGGCGCGAGAGGCAGAGGGCGCGAGAGGCAGAGGGCGCGAGAGGCAGAGGGCGCGAGAGGCAGAGGGCGCGAGAGGCAGAGGGCGCGAGAGGCAGAGGGCGCGAGAGGCAGAGGGCGCGAGAGGCAGAGGGCGCGAGAGGCAGAGGGCGCGAGAGGCAGAGGGCGCGAGAGGCAGAGGGCGCGAGAGGCAGAGGGCGCGAGAGGCAGAGGGCGCGAGAGGCAGAGGGCGCGAGAGGCAGAGGGCGCGAGAGGCAGAGGGCGCGAGAGGCAGAGGGCGCGAGAGGCAGAGGGCGCGAGAGGCAGAGGGCGCGAGAGGCAGAGGGCGCGAGAGGCAGAGGGCGCGAGAGGCAGAGGGCGCGAGAGGCAGAGGGCGCGAGAGGCAGAGGGCGCGAGAGGCAGAGGGCGCGAGAGGCAGAGGGCGCGAGAGGCAGAGGGCGCGAGAGGCAGAGGGCGCGAGAGGCAGAGGGCGCGAGAGGCAGAGGGCGCGAGAGGCAGAGGGCGCGAGAGGCAGAGGGCGCGAGAGGCAGAGGGCGCGAGAGGCAGAGGGCGCGAGAGGCAGAGGGCGCGAGAGGCAGAGGGCGCGAGAGGCAGAGGGCGCGAGAGGCAGAGGGCGCGAGAGGCAGAGGGCGCGAGAGGCAGAGGGCGCGAGAGGCAGAGGGCGCGAGAGGCAGAGGGCGCGAGAGGCAGAGGGCGCGAGAGGCAGAGGGCGCGAGAGGCAGAGGGCGCGAGAGGCAGAGGGCGCGAGAGGCAGAGGGCGCGAGAGGCAGAGGGCGCGAGAGGCAGAGGGCGCGAGAGGCAGAGGGCGCGAGAGGCAGAGGGCGCGAGAGGCAGAGGGCGCGAGAGGCAGAGGGCGCGAGAGGCAGAGGGCGCGAGAGGCAGAGGGCGCGAGAGGCAGAGGGCGCGAGAGGCAGAGGGCGCGAGAGGCAGAGGGCGCGAGAGGCAGAGGGCGCGAGAGGCAGAGGGCGCGAGAGGCAGAGGGCGCGAGAGGCAGAGGGCGCGAGAGGCAGAGGGCGCGAGAGGCAGAGGGCGCGAGAGGCAGAGGGCGCGAGAGGCAGAGGGCGCGAGAGGCAGAGGGCGCGAGAGGCAGAGGGCGCGAGAGGCAGAGGGCGCGAGAGGCAGAGGGCGCGAGAGGCAGAGGGCGCGAGAGGCAGAGGGCGCGAGAGGCAGAGGGCGCGAGAGGCAGAGGGCGCGAGAGGCAGAGGGCGCGAGAGGCAGAGGGCGCGAGAGGCAGAGGGCGCGAGAGGCAGAGGGCGCGAGAGGCAGAGGGCGCGAGAGGCAGAGGGCGCGAGAGGCAGAGGGCGCGATTGTCGTAAAAATCCAACTCGTTCACTAATGCCCTTCATGGAAGGGAAACTGCCACCTTTACCCAGTCTGGTCTACATGTGAATCCAGTACCACACTACAGCGTTGACTCTTAATACATCTAAGTATGGGCAACAAATGTTGCCTTGCCACCATCATCCACATCCCATGAACAAGTATAAAATAGAACTCTCAAGGACCTGCGGCTTCCTACCTTTCAGCTAATATCTTGTCCATTTCCAGACACTTCCTCTGAATCCCACAGTTTTAAGTTTAATTTGCAACCTTTCATGTGGAAGATTGGAAGTCAATCTACACCATGCCATAGAGGTTTCCAGAACATTTAGGATATCTCATCCTCGAAAAATGTCAGGAAGGTTGGTTAGGCAGGATCCTGTATACCAAACGGACTGCAGCGGTTCAAGAAGGCGGCACAGCACCACCTTCTTAAGGGCAATTAGGGATGGGCAATAAATGCTGGCAGTGCCAGCGACACCCACATCCCATGAACGAATAATTGTAAAAAAAATTCTCCCCTTCTGAATCCGCTCACAAGGTTATTATCTTTATGTTAGGGTAGGGGTGGCTGGGGCTCATTTCGCTAGAAAAGAGAAGGCTGAGGGGTGGCCTAATAGAGGCCTATGAAATTATGAAGGGGTTCGATAGGATAGTCGTAGAGAAGATTTTCCACTTGTGGGGGAATTCAAAACCATGGGTCATCAATATAAGATAGTCACCAATAAATCCAGTAAGGAATTCAGGGGAACTTCTTTACCCAGAGAGTGGTTAGAATGTGGAACTCGCTACCACAAAGAGCAGTTGAAGCAAATAGCATAGATGCATTTAAGGTAGCTAAACACATGAGGGAGAAAGGAATGGAAGGTTATGTTGATAGGGTGAGATGAAGTAGAGATGGACGAGTCTCATGTGGAGCATAAACACAGACACAGACCAGTTGGGCCGAATGGCCAGTTTCTGCACTGTAAATGTTTTGCAATTCTATGTAAAAGTTTACTCTTGATCAAACATATCAATGATTTAGACTTAAACGTAGGGGGCATGATTAAGAAGTTTGCAGATGATACAAAAATTGGCCGTTTGGTTGATAGTGAGGAAGCATTCCAAATAAGGTAGGCGAATTAACAGCGCAAATAGATGTAAACGGATATGATATAATAGCAATTACGGAGACATGGCTGCAGGGTGACCAAGGCTAGGAGCTAAATATCCAAGGGTATTCGATATTTAGGAAGGACAGGCAAAAAGGATGTGATAACAGGACATTTAGAAAATATCAACGGGATTAGACAAAGACAACATGGATTTATGAAAGGGAAATCATGTTTGACAAACCTACTGGAGTTTTTTGAGGATATAAATGATAGAATAGATAAGGGAGAGCCAGTTGATGTGGTTTATTTGGATTTTCAGAAGGCCTTTGATAAAGTCCCACATAAGAGGTTAGTGTGCAAATTTAATGCACATGGGATTGGGGGTAATATACTGGCATGGATTGAAAATTGGTTAACAGACAGGAAACAGAGAGTAGGAATAAATGGGTCTTTTTCGGGGTGGCAGGCAGTGACTAGTGGGGTACTGTAGGGATCAGTGCTTGGGCCCCAGCTATTCACAATATATATCAATGATTTGGATGAGGGAACCAAATGTAATATTTCCAAGTTTGCTGACGACACAAAACTAGGTGAGATCGTGAATTGTGAGGAGGATGCAAAGGGGCTTCAAGGCGATTTAGACAAGTTGAGTGAGTGGGCAAATACATGACAGATGCAGTATAATGTGGATAAATGTGTAGTTATCCACTTCGGAAGGAAAAACAGAAAGGCAGAGTATTATTTAAATGGTGATAGATTGGGAAATGTTGATGTACAAAGGGACCTGGGTGTCCTTGTACACCAGTCACTGAAAGCAAACATGCAGGTGCAGCAAGCAGTTAGGAAGGCAAATGGTATGTTGGCCTTCATTGCAAGAGGATTTGAGTATAGGAGCAAGGATGTCTTACTGCAGTTATACAGGGCCTTGGTGAGACCACACCTGGAGTATTGTGCTCTGTTTTGGTCTCCTTACCTAAGAAAGGATATACTTGCCATAGAGGGAGTGCAGTGAAGGTTCACCAGACTGATTCCTGGGATGGCAGGACTGTCGTATGAGGAGAGATTGGGTCGACTCGGCCTGTATTCACTAGAGTTTAGAAGAATGAGAGGGGATCTCATTGAAACAGCCTCTCAACATCTACCCTGTCAAGCCCCCTCAGAATCCTGTATGTTTCAATATCACCTCTCATTCTTCCAAACTCCAGAGAGTATAGGCCAATTCCACTCGATTTCTCCTCATAGGACAACCCACATATCCCAGGAGTCAAGCTCGTGAACCTTCATTGCATCTCCTCTAAGGCAAGTATATCCTTCCTTGGATAAGGAGAGCAAAACTGCACAGCACTCCAGGTGTGGTCTCACCAAAGCCCTGTACAATTGTAGTAAGACTTCCTTACTCTTGTACTCCAGTCTTTGGGAATATTCCAATAACAAGGCCCTGAAACACTTGACTCTCTGTCAAGTATTCTTCTGGGAGGGGATGGGGGTAGGGGGGCAGAGGAAAGATCTGCTCATCTAAACAATTGTAATAAAGTGACTAACAGCCTCCACTGAAGATAGGTTCTCACCATTTCGAAGGAAAGGTAAGAAAAAGTAACATTTCACTTATCTTCGAAAATAAATACGTCAGAGTACTTGCACAGCTAGTTTGCATTTGCTCGAAGAGACTGCCTGGGGAGTAACACTGGCGAGAGTGGCGACTTACTACGAATGAAAGAGGGCATGAGGGCTTGAAATTTTCCGTGTTGTATAAAAATATGTATCTTTCCCTACACATGGAATACACTGGAGTGCGATTTTAAATAGAAAGAAAGAACTTGCATTTATATAGCGCCTTTCACAACCTCAGGACATCCCAAAACACTTCACAGCCAATGAAGTACTTCTAAAGTGTAGTCACTGTTGTAATGTAGGAAACGAGGCAGCCAATTTGCACACAGCAAGATCCCACAAACAGCAATGCAATAATGACCAGATAATCTGTTTTTAGTGATGTTGATTGAGGGATAAATATTGGTTAGGACACCGGGGAGAACTCCCCTGCTCTTCAAAATAGTGGCCATGGGAACCATTACGTCCACCTGGGAGGGCAGATAGGGTCTCATCCAAAAAAAACTCCGCTCCCTCTGTACTGTCAGCCTAGATTTTGTGCTCAAGTCCCTGGAGTGGGTCTTGAATCCACAATCTTCTGACTCGGAGGCGAGAGTGCTACCCACTGAGCCACAGATGACACACATTGCTGTTGAAAGGACTGGGAGCCTTATAGAGAATAGCAACAGTCTCAAGGTCAGAAAGGAAAGCTGGGAGGAGTTCCTGACATTAATAGAACACACTTAATCGGACACCCTACATTACACTTTTGGTCATGAACAAATTAACTGTGGAATTGTTTATATTTTGACCGTTTTGCCATCATTGCAGTGATGTAAATTGGACTGTTTTTTGGCTGTCCTGGATTCTCAATTTGTCTGACTACCTGATGACTTTTCATCCAGCCCTAGCCTGACACATGACCAGCTCTTCCCAGAACGTGAATGTGATGCCACACGCCCAGAATCTTCCTGCACATACAACTATATGTGGACTCATTTTCCACATGCATTTTATAAATGGAATCCTGATGGAAATGGGTGATGTAGCGTTTCAGTGAAGGTAGTTACTCTTTTGAGTCCTTCATAAAAAGGAAACGGCTCGGTGAAGTGGAGACACTGAAGTTTATCGCAGAATATTAAATCAGTTATTGTACAAGCAGCAGGATTTATTACTTTATATGTAAAATACCACTTCACCCATTACCATTATCTCGAGATACCATTCTGCGGGGATATAATTTCAAATCATTTAAATGCATAACCCAATGACAAATGCAGTTACAAAACTAGCACTAAAACTTTTTTCTGCGTCATCTTCTGGTTTATTTCCCTCAGCTCCTCTCCAGGATTATTCTAATGTTTGTTGGTTTTTCCATGTATCTATTGATTGCACTATTCAAACAGCTAAAACTGACTACACAGAAGCAGATATTACTCAACTATTTTAATTCGGCTTACTTGCACCAACTTTTTATCATTGCTTGTGGTGCTGGAACCACTAATGCTTTGTCCTAGCATCAGACAGCTCAAAATACTCAGTGGACACAGCCTTAGTTTGAAAGAATTTCTAATTGTATGCTGGGGTTTTTCACAGTTCAAGTGAACACAGTACATTAGAATGCATTACAACCATCGAAAAAAAATCCACTTATTTTGTTTTGAAGACGGAATGCATCCACCGCAAGCCTCTCTCACATCAGGAGCTGGATCTGATAACACCCACCGTGCATAATGATGGAGGATTTCAAGCAACGCCTGGAGCAGCTATAAACAATACAAGCAGGACCTGGCCCACCAACCGCACTCAACTAGGTTAGTATCCAGAAAACACTCCGTTTTACCCACAGTCACAGCTGTAAACCATTTAGTAGAACCCAGCTCATTTACAGTGACTTAAAATGTGTCACTTCCATTCATGGATGCGCTGTGAGGGAGTCGAGGAGATTTTAGAATCGCAAGAAAAACAGCCCATCACATCGCAGCCAAGAACACTTGGTACATCATTTAGCCAAAGCAGATGCAATAGTCAGCAGTAAAGTACCTACTAATTACTTTGACATTCCAGTGACAAGACTCTGCAACAGAACACAACTGCATTACTAAGCCCACTTTCTACAGTCAAAACGAAGGAAATACTTTCACGTTCCCATCAATGCCATGCTTCCAGGATGGTCAAAAGGTTTTAACTATTGGCTACCGTCAGTGAATTAGAACTATTCCACAATTCTAGATTTTTTTTTAAATAACTGAACGAGGAGTTATTTTTTGGGAAGGAGAGGAAGTGGAGGTGTTAGAATAGAATCATGCAACACAGGAGGCCATTCGGCCCATCATGCCTGTGCCGGCTCTTTGAAAAAGCTATCAATTTAGTCCCATTCCCCCCACTCTTTCCCCAGAGTCCTGCAAATTTTTCCTTTTCAAGTATTTATCCAATTCCCTTTTGAAAGTTATTATTGAATCTGCTTCCACCGCACCTTCAGGCAGCGCATTCCAGATCATAACAACTCGCAGCATAAAAAAAATTCTCTTCATCTCTCTGTGGTTCTTTTGCCAATTACCTTAAATCTGTGTTCTCTGGTTACCGACCCTCCTGCCACTGGAAACAATTTCTCCTTATTTACTCGATCAAGAACACTCCATTTTACCCTTAATTTTGAACACATCCAATAATTTTCCCCTTAACCTTCTTTGCTCCAAGAAGAACAATCCTTAGATTTCAATTAGACATTTAGATTTTAGTCCACAGAGTGGTTTTTGAGAATTCCTTTAGATTTTACCGAGGGAGAAATGCCTAGATTTCACATGTATTAATTAAATAAAATCTGGAATAAAAAACTAGCATCGGTAACGATGGAAACTACCGGATTGTCGTAAAAAACCATCTGGTTCACTAATGTCCTTTAGGGAAGGAAACCTGCCGTCCTTACCCGGTCTGGCCTATATGTGACTCCAGACCCACAGCAATGTGGTTGATTCTTAATTGCCCTCTGAAATGGCCTAGCAAGCCACTCAGTTGTACAATTTCACTACAAAAAGTCATCATAAGAATAAAACCGGACGGACCACTAGGCACCGGACATGACAAAGGCAAACCAAGCCCAGTCGACCCTGCAAAGTCTTCCTCACTAACATCTGGGGACTTGTGCCAAAATTGGGAGAGCTGTCCCACAGACTAGTCAAGCAACAGCCTGACATAGCCATACTCACAGAATCATACCTTTCAGCCAACATCCCAGACTCTTCCATCACCATCCCAAGGTATGTCCTGTCCCACCGGCAGGAAAGACCCACCAGAGGTGGTGGTACAGTGATATACAGGCAGGAGGGAGTGGCCCTGGGAGTCCTCAACATTGACTCTGGACCCCATGAAATCTCATGGCTTCAGGTCAAACATGGGCAAGGAAACCTCCTGCTGATTACCACCTACCGCCCTCCCTCAGCTGATGAATCAGTCCTGCTCCATGTTGAGCACCACTTGGAGGAAGCACTGAGGGTAGCAAGGGCACAAAATGTACTCTGGGTGGGGGACTTCAATGCCCATCACCAAGAGTGGCTCGGTAGCACCACTATTGAACGAGCCCTGAAGGACATAGCTGCCAGACTGGGCAGGTGGTGAACCAACCAACACGAGGGAAATACCGACTTGACCTCGTCCTCACCAATCTACCTGTTGCAGATGCATCTGACCATGACAGTATTGATAGGAGTGACCACCGCACAGTCCTTGTGGAGACAAAGTCCTGTCTTCACACTGAGGACACCATCCAATGTGTTGTGTGGCACTACCACCGTGCTAAATGGGATAGAATCAGAACAGATCTAGCAGCTCAAAACTGGGCAGCCATGAGGCGCTGTGGGCCATCAGCAGCAGATTTGTATTCCAGCACAATCTGTAATCTCATGGCCTGGCATATTCCTCACTCTACCATTACCAACAAGCCATGGGATCAACCCTGGTTCAATGGGGAGTATAAAAGAGCATGCCAGGAGCAGCACCAGTCGTACCTAAACATGAGGTGCCAACCTGGTGAAGCGACAACACAGGACTACATGCATGCTAAACAGCAGAAGCAACATGCTATAGACAGAGCTAAGCGATTCCACAACCAACGGATCAGATCAAAGCTCTGCAGTCCTGCCACATCCAGTCGTGGACAATTAAACAACTAACGGGAGGAGGAGGCTCTATGAACATCCCCATCCTCAATGATGGTGGAGTCCAGAACGTGAGTGCAAAAGACAAGGCTGAAGCGATTGCAACCATCTTCAGCCAGAAGTACCGAGTAGATGATCCATCTCGGCCTCCTCCCAATATCCCCACCATCACAGAAGCCAGTCTTCAGCCAATTCCATTCACTCCACTTGATATCAAGAAACGGCTGAGTGCACTGGATACAACAATGGCTATGGGCCCCGACAACATCCTGGCTGTAGTGCTGAAGACTTGTGCTCCAGAACGAGCCGCACCTCTAGCCAAGTTGTTCCGGTACAGCTACAACACTGGCATCTACTCGACAATGTGGAAAATTGCCCAGGTATGTCTTGTCCACAAAATGCAGGACAAATCCAATCCGGCCAATACCACCCTATCAGTCTACTCTCAATCATCAGCAAAGTGATGGAAGGTGTCGTCGACAGTGCTATCAAGCGGCACTTACTCACCAATAACCTGCTCACCGATGCTCAGTTTGGGTTCCGCCAGGACCACTCAGCTCCAGACCTCATTACAGCTTTGGTCCAAACATGGACAAAAGAACTGAATTCCAGAGGTGAGGTGAGGTGAGAGTAACTGCACTTGACATCAAGGCAGCATTTGACCGAGCGTGGCATCAAGGAGCCCGAGTAAAATTGAAGTCAATGGGAATCAGGAGGAAAACTCTCCAGGGGCTGGAGTTATACCTAGCACAAAGGAAGGTGGTAGTGGTCGTTGGAGGCCAATCATCTCAGCCCGAGGACATTGCTGCAGGAGTTCCACAGGCAGTGTCCTAGGCCCAACCATCTTCAGTTGCTTCATCAATGACATTCCCTCCATCATAAGGTCAGAAATGGGGATGTTCACTGATGATTGCACAGTGTTCAGTTCCATTCGCAACCCCTCAAATAATGAAGCAGTCCAAGCACGCATGCAGCAAGACCTGCACAACAGCCAGGCTTGGGCTGATAAGTGGCAAGTAACACTCGTGCCAGACAAGTGCCAGACAATAACCATCTCCAAGAGAGACTCCAACCACCTCCCCTTGACATTCAACAGCATTACCATCGCTGAATCCCCCACCATCAACATCCTGGGGGTCACCATTGACCAGAAACTTAACTGGACCAGCCACATGAATACTGTGGCTACAAGAGCAGGTCAGATGCTGGGTATCCTGCAGCGAGTGACTCACCTCCTGACTCCCCAAAGCCTTTCCACCATCTACAAGGCACAAGGCAGGAGTGTGATGGAATACTCTCCACTTGCTTGGATGAATGCAGCTCCAACAACACTCAAGAAGCTCGACACCATCCAGAACAAAGCAGCCCGCCACCATCCTAAACATTCACTCCCTTCACCACCGGCGCACAGTGGCTGTAGTGTGTGCCATCCACAGGATGCACTGCAGCAACTCGCCAAGGTTTCTTCGACAGCACCTCCCAAACCTGCAACCTCTACTACCTAGAAGGACATGGGCAGCAGGAACATGGGACCAACATCACCTGTATGTTCCCCTCCAAGTCACACCATCCCGACTTGGAAATATATCGCCGTTCCTTCATCGTCGCTGGGTCAAAATCCTGGAACTCCCTACCTAACAGCACTGTGGGAGACCCTTTGCCTCAAGGACTGCAGCGGTTCAAGAAAGCGGCTCACCACCACCTTCTCAAGGGCAATTAGGGATGGGCAATAAATGATGGCCTTGCCAGCGACGCCCGCATCCCATGAACGAATAAAAAAAAAGTACTTCCCAGATGGCAAATTTGATTTCCAGAGCTTAACAAGCAGCAGACCAGGGGACAGGAGCGGGGGAAGGAGATAAATAAATGTCAGGCTCAAACCTTCGCAATCCGCTGCTGTTTCCCCATGCTGCACCACCTTCACATTTGGATTTTTCCAGAACTCCAATCACCCATACACAAGATAAGAACATAAGAAATAGCAGGAGTAGGCCATATGGCCACTCGAGCCTGCTCCACCATTCATTAAGATCATGGATGGTCTTTGACCTCAACTCCACTTTCCCGCCCGATCCCCATATTCCTTGATTCCCTTAGAGTCCAAAAATCTATCGGTCCCAGTCTTGAATGTACGCAACAACTGAGCACCCACAGGCCTCTGTGGTGGAGAATTCCAAAGATTCACAACCCTCAGAAGTACATGTTGCTGGGTCAAAGCACATGGGAAGAATTGGGCAGATGGTGGGTGACCAATGTGCACACTCGTGTACTTAGGGTTTACTGTCAATACTTTAAAAAGCAAGCCCCCCTGCTCACGCTTACCACTTTAATTCTTCTGACCTCTCTGTCCTCGGCCTCCTACACTGTTCCAACGAAGCTCAATGCAAGCTCGAGGAACAGCACCTCATCTTTCGATGAGGCAACTTACAGCCTTCTGGCCTCAACATTGAGTTCAACAACTGTCGACCATAACCACTGCTCCCATTTTGTCGGACAGCACATGCTAGTAATGGTTCTGCTGTTGCCACTTGCAGCTCCTCTGGACCCATCATTTGTTTCTTTACTTGTCCCATTACCACCCTCTTTTGCCTCGCACCATCATCCCTTTCGACATTTAATCATTCCTGCCTTCCACCCTATCACAGACCCTTTCCTTTTGTTCTTTCCTCACCCCCTCCCCCTTTTAACTGGCTTTGTACTTGCTTATAAACTGTTAAAACCTAACTTCTTACAGTTCTGATGAAAAGTCAGCAACCTGAACTGTTAACTCTGATTCTCTCTCCTCAGATGTTGCCTGATCTGCTGAGTGTTTCCAGTATTTTCTGTTTTTATTTCCCACTACTCACCTGTCAGACTGTGGCATCACTGAAATAAATCAGCTTGAAGTTAATGAACTTGTCAGAGTGAGGGAGACAGTCCAGGGAGATTAAGATCTAAGGAGTCCATAACGGATAGATTTTTTAAAAAACTTGAATCTTGTCCATAACGGTAGACACCAATATAACATAGGAACAGGAGTAGGCCATTCAGGCCCTTGAGCCTGTTCTACCATTCAATCAGACCTCAAATCCACTCCCTACCTTTTATCCATACCCCTCTACACCTTTACCCAATAAAAATCTGTCGATCTCAGTCTTGAAAGTTTCAATTGACAAACGGTCGACAGAATAAAAAAGGTTGGTCCCACTGTGAAGTTCTGTCACTCGAACATTTAAATACTGGGCCATAATTTGCTGTGGCAGGGCATCTGCCATTAAGTTAGACTTGCCCTTGCATATCTAGTTTTTAAATTTTTTGCATGGCAAGTTGCTGAAAGTGCAAGCTGGTAACGTCACAGCGAGGAAAACAGGGCATCTGGAACCTGAGTGAACAGGGCAAGCAACTGGGTATCTCCTTAGTCAATCCGATTGAAGGACTGTGAAATTAACAATGCAAGGACTGACAAGGAAGTGTAAACTCGGGTGGGTGAATTCAATGTCAAATCAAGTACAGAAAGAGAAAGAGAAGGGAGGAAATATTGGATTGAGAGGGAAAAAAAAGACAGTAAGGAAAAAAAAAATTAATTTTACATTTTTAAAATGTTCAACAACAATTAAAACCTGAAAGAATGAGACTCCACACTTGTAATAGTTAATTTTTAGTGCCGGAGAGGTTGATTGGCAGTAATTAACACTTACCACCTCATTAAAATGGTACTTAGACTGAAACGGACAAGACTTAACTTTGTGGCGAGTTTAGTTCGTATCTCCCGCACAAATACAGCAACTTCAGGCCGTTCAATGCATTTCAACGGTAAGCCAGGCAGCGAGACGCCGCTTTCGCGAAGCCAATGGCAAAGTGGCGCATCTCGGACAGCAACTTTTGCATATTTGAGTTTAACCGCGCATTTGCCCCTCGCCTGAAGATGCTGTACCGTTTGTGCATAAATAGCAGTGAGCACCTTTACCTTCACCGTTATTTTAACAGGAAAATCTGGGCCACTGACAAGCCAAAACTAAAGCCACCAGAGATCAGACTGCCATTCCTGAACCAACATTTCCACTGCTTTGGCTTCTTGAGGCTCCTGAAGACTGAACGTAACAGTCTAAATGGATTCACGGGTCTTTGGTTTAACAGCCAGCTTTTTGAATTGATTAGTTTCGAGTCAGTTCAAATGTGTTTTTGGAATTCTTTCTTCCAGTTAAAATTCATTTCAGGACAAAAGGCATTTCTACATGGTAATTTTTTTTCCCTTCAAAATTGAAACTCTACAGAAAAAGCATTAGTGCAAAAATCCCAATTACTTCTCAGCTTGTTTATCCAAACTTTTAATCTGAAAAGGTACAAAACATTTGCTCGCCTGACTTTCCTTCAAGTCCTTTTTTTAAAATCTCAGTTCATTTCCCTTCCGCACATTACAAGCGATTCACCAGCAGAGGGTGGGGGCTGCAATTTCTCCGACTTTTGCTCTTGCATTTTATGCTTTCAAACCCCTGGTAGAAGGCAGTCTGGGAATTATCTCTCTCTGACATTATGAGTTGGCAGCTCAGCCCAGAGCCTTTTGGCCCCAACCATGGACCTGGAGAGGAGCCGTGATACCAGTGCTGTCCAATACATTAGCCACATGTGGCTAATTGGGAATCCAGATGTGGCTAATTGCATAACTGATTAGTAATAGACACCATCTTCCACCCTACGTAAACTTGAACTCATCCAAAACTCTGCTGCCCATATCCTAACCAACATGCGCCAAGTTCCCGTGCTTGCTCACCTACATTAGCTCCTAGTCCAGCAAAGCATCAATTTTAAAATTCTCATCCTTGTTTTCAAATCCCTCCATGGCCTCACCCCTCCCTATCTCCGTAACCTCTTCCAGCCCTACAACTCTCTGAGGTCTCTGCATTCCTCCAACCCTAGCCTCTAGTGCATCCCCAATTTCCTTCACCCCACCAATGGCAGCCATGCCTTCAGCTGCCTAGGTCCTGAGCTCTGGAATTCCCTCCCTAAACCACTCCACTTCTCTCTCCTCCTCAAGGGGGTTCCTTAAGTCTTACTTCTTGTGACCAAGCTTTTGGTCATGTCCTAATATCTCCTTGTGCGGCTCAATGTCAAATTTTGTCTGAGAACGCTCCTACGAAGCATCTTGGGACTATATTAAAGGCGCTATATAAATGCAAGTTGTTGTTGGACTTATGATCTCAATACAATTTCGAATGGCGTATGCATGTGTACTTTAACCTTTGAGTGTTTTTGGTAAAAGGGTAAGAAGAAAAGCAGAGTGCGAGTGTTTTTTTTGAATGTTGAGTGCTTTACTGCCTTGGTTATTGAATAGTGGTAGATGTTTGTTAAGTTAATATACATGTGAAGTACATTTACCTGTATTGTGTGTGTATGTAAGACGTTTTCTACTGAAATTAGTGCATGTGGCTTAAATGGTGTCATCATAGGCTCACCTGTGGCTAATCAGCGATTTCTATTGGAAAACACTGCTCTTCATGAAATGTCTGCTCTTAGGCTGACTCCAACCAGCAGTCTAATAGCAGAAAACATGGGAACAAGGAAAGGCTGAGTAGCATCAGTAAGCTTCAATGTCCACTTGCTGTGCAGCAGCAATCAACAAATTGATGCTAGTCTATACAGCAAAAACAGTGGAGCACAAATCAGAGGAAGTCATGTTCAAACTGTATTCTATTCTAATCAGACCATGAGTTTCCAGTCCACTTCTGGTCACCAAACACATGGGAGGCATTTAAGTCCTGAAAGTGATACAGAAGCACCAAGAGATTTATCTCCAATGTCGGAGGGGCTGAATTATGAAGAAAGAAAGGAGAAACTTGTGTTATTCAGATCTGAAATAGCATAAAACTTGAACACTACTTTAAATCCAACAATGTTAGTAGGACATGATGATGCAGGTTCAAACCAGTGAAAGGTAAATTTAAGATTTATGTCCAGACAGCCTTCCTCACACAATGGGCGGGAGAGAGAGGATCCAGAGGTCCAGCAGTAAGAGCAGGGCTACCTATCTTTCATTTCTGTCAATACATTGAACGAAAGAAAGGGCTTGCATTTATATAGCGCCTTTCACAATCTCGGGGCGTCCTAAATCGCTTTACAGCCAATGAAATACTTTGGAAGTGTAGCCACTGTTGTAATGTAGGAAACGTAGCAGCCAATTTGCACACAGCAAGGTCCCACAAACAGTAATGAGCTAAATAGCCAGATCATCTGTTTTAGTGATTTTTAAAATTCATTCATGGGATTGGGCATCGCTGGCAAGGCCAACATTTATTACCCATCCCTAATTTCCCTTGAGAAAGTGGGGGTGAGCCGCCTTCTTGAACCGCTGCAGTCCGTGTGGTGAAGGTTCTCCCACAGTGCTGTTAGGAAGGGAGTTCCAGGATTTTGACCCAGCGACGATGAAGGAACAGCGATATATTTCCAGGTCAGGATGGTGTGTGATTTGGAGGGGAACATGCAGGTGCTGGTGTTTGCGGGTTTGGGAGGTGCTGTCAAAGAAGCCTTGGCGAGTTGCTGCAGTGCATCTTGTAGATGGTACACACTGCAGCCATGGTGCACTGGTGGTGGAGGAGTGAATGTTTAGGGTGGTGGATGGGGTGCCAATCAAGCGGGCTGCTTTGCCCTGGATGGTGTCGAGCTTCTTCAGTGCTGTTGGAGCTGCACTCATCCAAGCAAGTGAAGAGTATTCCATCACACTCCTGACTTGTGCCTTGTAGATGGTGGAAAGGCTTTGGGGAGTCAGGAGGTGAGTCACTCGCCGCAGAATACCCAGCCTCTGACCTGCTCTTGTAGCCACAGTATTTATGTGGCTGGTCCAGTTTAATTTCTGGTGAATGGTGACCCCCAGGTTGGCGATGGTGGGGGATTTGGCGATGGTGGGGGATTTGGCGATGGTGGGGGATTTGGCGATGGTGGGGGATTTGGCGATGGTGGGGGATTTGGCGATGGTGGGGGATTTGGCGATGGTGGGGGATTTGGCGATGGTGGGGGATTTGGCGATGGTGGGGGATTTGGCGATGGTGGGGGATTTGGCGATGGTGGGGGATTTGGCGATGGTGGGGGATTTGGCGATGGTGGGGGATTTGGCGATGGTGGGGGATTTGGCGATGGTGGGGGATTTGGCGATGGTGGGGGATTTGGCGATGGTGGGGGATTTGGCGATGGTGGGGGATTTGGCGATGGTGGGGGATTTGGCGATGGTGGGGGATTTGGCGATGGTGGGGGATTTGGCGATGGTGGGGGATTTGGCGATGGTGGGGGATTTGGCGATGGTGGGGGATTTGGCGATGGTGGGGGATTTGGCGATGGTGGGGGATTTGGCGATGGTGGGGGATTTGGCGATGGTGGGGGATTTGGCGATGGTGGGGGATTTGGCGATGGTGGGGGATTTGGCGATGGTGGGGGATTTGGCGATGGTGGGGGATTTGGCGATGGTGGGGGATTTGGCGATGGTGGGGGATTTGGCGATGGTGGGGGATTTGGCGATGGTGGGGGATTTGGCGATGGTGGGGGATTTGGCGATGGTGGGGGATTTGGCGATGGTGGGGGATTTGGCGATGGTGGGGGATTTGGCGATGGTGGGGGATTTGGCGATGGTGGGGGATTTGGCGATGGTGGGGGATTTGGCGATGGTGGGGGATTTGGCGATGGTGGGGGATTTGGCGATGGTGGGGGATTTGGCGATGGTGGGGGATTTGGCGATGGTGGGGGATTTGGCGATGGTGGGGGATTTGGCGATGGTGGGGGATTTGGCGATGGTGGGGGATTTGGCGATGGTGGGGGATTTGGCGATGGTGGGGGATTTGGCGATGGTGGGGGATTTGGCGATGGTGGGGGATTTGGCGATGGTGGGGGATTTGGCGATGGTGGGGGATTTGGCGATGGTGGGGGATTTGGCGATGGTGGGGGATTTGGCGATGGTGGGGGATTTGGCGATGGTGGGGGATTTGGCGATGGTGGGGGATTTGGCGATGGTGGGGGATTTGGCGATGGTGGGGGATTTGGCGATGGTGGGGGATTTGGCGATGGTGGGGGATTTGGCGATGGTGGGGGATTTGGCGATGGTGGGGGATTTGGCGATGGTGGGGGATTTGGCGATGGTGGGGGATTTGGCGATGGTGGGGGATTTGGCGATGGTGGGGGATTTGGCGATGGTGGGGGATTTGGCGATGGTGGGGGATTTGGCGATGGTGGGGGATTTGGCGATGGTGGGGGATTTGGCGATGGTGGGGGATTTGGCGATGGTGGGGGATTTGGCGATGGTGGGGGATTTGGCGATGGTGGGGGATTTGGCGATGGTGGGGGATTTGGCGATGGTGGGGGATTTGGCGATGGTGGGGGATTTGGCGATGGTGGGGGATTTGGCGATGGTGGGGGATTTGGCGATGGTGGGGGATTTGGCGATGGTGGGGGATTTGGCGATGGTGGGGGATTTGGCGATGGTGGGGGATTTGGCGATGGTGGGGGATTTGGCGATGGTGGGGGATTTGGCGATGGTGGGGGATTTGGCGATGGTGGGGGATTTGGCGATGGTGGGGGATTTGGCGATGGTGGGGGATTTGGCGATGGTGGGGGATTTGGCGATGGTGGGGGATTTGGCGATGGTGGGGGATTTGGCGATGGTGGGGGATTTGGCGATGGTGGGGGATTTGGCGATGGTGGGGGATTTGGCGATGGTGGGGGATTTGGCGATGGTGGGGGATTTGGCGATGGTGGGGGATTTGGCGATGGTGGGGGATTTGGCGATGGTGGGGGATTTGGCGATGGTGGGGGATTTGGCGATGGTGGGGGATTTGGCGATGGTGGGGGATTTGGCGATGGTGGGGGATTTGGCGATGGTGGGGGATTTGGCGATGGTGGGGGATTTGGCGATGGTGGGGGATTTGGCGATGGTGGGGGATTTGGCGATGGTGGGGGATTTGGCGATGGTGGGGGATTTGGCGATGGTGGGGGATTTGGCGATGGTGGGGGATTTGGCGATGGTGGGGGATTTGGCGATGGTGGGGGATTTGGCGATGGTGGGGGATTTGGCGATGGTGGGGGATTTGGCGATGGTGGGGGATTTGGCGATGGTGGGGGATTTGGCGATGGTGGGGGATTTGGCGATGGTGGGGGATTTGGCGATGGTGGGGGATTTGGCGATGGTGGGGGATTTGGCGATGGTGGGGGATTTGGCGATGGTGGGGGATTTGGCGATGGTGGGGGATTTGGCGATGGTGGGGGATTTGGCGATGGTGGGGGATTTGGCGATGGTGGGGGATTTGGCGATGGTGGGGGATTTGGCGATGGTGGGGGATTTGGCGATGGTGGGGGATTTGGCGATGGTGGGGGATTTGGCGATGGTGGGGGATTTGGCGATGGTGGGGGATTTGGCGATGGTGGGGGATTTGGCGATGGTGGGGGATTTGGCGATGGTGGGGGATTTGGCGATGGTGGGGGATTTGGCGATGGTGGGGGATTTGGCGATGGTGGGGGATTTGGCGATGGTGGGGGATTTGGCGATGGTGGGGGATTTGGCGATGGTGGGGGATTTGGCGATGGTGGGGGATTTGGCGATGGTGGGGGATTTGGCGATGGTGGGGGATTTGGCGATGGTGGGGGATTTGGCGATGGTGGGGGATTTGGCGATGGTGGGGGATTTGGCGATGGTGGGGGATTTGGCGATGGTGGGGGATTTGGCGATGGTGGGGGATTTGGCGATGGTGGGGGATTTGGCGATGGTGGGGGATTTGGCGATGGTGGGGGATTTGGCGATGGTGGGGGATTTGGCGATGGTGGGGGATTTGGCGATGGTGGGGGATTTGGCGATGGTGGGGGATTTGGCGATGGTGGGGGATTTGGCGATGGTGGGGGATTTGGCGATGGTGGGGGATTTGGCGATGGTGGGGGATTTGGCGATGGTGGGGGATTTGGCGATGGTGGGGGATTTGGCGATGGTGGGGGATTTGGCGATGGTGGGGGATTTGGCGATGGTGGGGGATTTGGCGATGGTGGGGGATTTGGCGATGGTGGGGGATTTGGCGATGGTGGGGGATTTGGCGATGGTGGGGGATTTGGCGATGGTGGGGGATTTGGCGATGGTGGGGGATTTGGCGATGGTGGGGGATTTGGCGATGGTGGGGGATTTGGCGATGGTGGGGGATTTGGCGATGGTGGGGGATTTGGCGATGGTGGGGGATTTGGCGATGGTGGGGGATTTGGCGATGGTGGGGGATTTGGCGATGGTGGGGGATTTGGCGATGGTGGGGGATTTGGCGATGGTGGGGGATTTGGCGATGGTGGGGGATTTGGCGATGGTGGGGGATTTGGCGATGGTGGGGGATTTGGCGATGGTGGGGGATTTGGCGATGGTGGGGGATTTGGCGATGGTGGGGGATTTGGCGATGGTGGGGGATTTGGCGATGGTGGGGGATTTGGCGATGGTGGGGGATTTGGCGATGGTGGGGGATTTGGCGATGGTGGGGGATTTGGCGATGGTGGGGGATTTGGCGATGGTGGGGGATTTGGCGATGGTGGGGGATTTGGCGATGGTGGGGGATTTGGCGATGGTGGGGGATTTGGCGATGGTGGGGGATTTGGCGATGGTGGGGGATTTGGCGATGGTGGGGGATTTGGCGATGGTGGGGGATTTGGCGATGGTGGGGGATTTGGCGATGGTGGGGGATTTGGCGATGGTGGGGGATTTGGCGATGGTGGGGGATTTGGCGATGGTGGGGGATTTGGCGATGGTGGGGGATTTGGCGATGGTGGGGGATTTGGCGATGGTGGGGGATTTGGCGATGGTGGGGGATTTGGCGATGGTGGGGGATTTGGCGATGGTGGGGGATTTGGCGATGGTGGGGGATTTGGCGATGGTGGGGGATTTGGCGATGGTGGGGGATTTGGCGATGGTGGGGGATTTGGCGATGGTGGGGGATTTGGCGATGGTGGGGGATTTGGCGATGGTGGGGGATTTGGCGATGGTGGGGGATTTGGCGATGGTGGGGGATTTGGCGATGGTGGGGGATTTGGCGATGGTGGGGGATTTGGCGATGGTGGGGGATTTGGCGATGGTGGGGGATTTGGCGATGGTGGGGGATTTGGCGATGGTGGGGGATTTGGCGATGGTGGGGGATTTGGCGATGGTGGGGGATTTGGCGATGGTGGGGGATTTGGCGATGGTGGGGGATTTGGCGATGGTGGGGGATTTGGCGATGGTGGGGGATTTGGCGATGGTGGGGGATTTGGCGATGGTGGGGGATTTGGCGATGGTGGGGGATTTGGCGATGGTGGGGGATTTGGCGATGGTGGGGGATTTGGCGATGGTGGGGGATTTGGCGATGGTGGGGGATTTGGCGATGGTGGGGGATTTGGCGATGGTGGGGGATTTGGCGATGGTGGGGGATTTGGCGATGGTGGGGGATTTGGCGATGGTGGGGGATTTGGCGATGGTGGGGGATTTGGCGATGGTGGGGGATTTGGCGATGGTGGGGGATTTGGCGATGGTGGGGGATTTGGCGATGGTGGGGGATTTGGCGATGGTGGGGGATTTGGCGATGGTGGGGGATTTGGCGATGGTGGGGGATTTGGCGATGGTGGGGGATTTGGCGATGGTGGGGGATTTGGCGATGGTGGGGGATTTGGCGATGGTGGGGGATTTGGCGATGGTGGGGGATTTGGCGATGGTGGGGGATTTGGCGATGGTGGGGGATTTGGCGATGGTGGGGGATTTGGCGATGGTGGGGGATTTGGCGATGGTGGGGGATTTGGCGATGGTGGGGGATTTGGCGATGGTGGGGGATTTGGCGATGGTGGGGGATTTGGCGATGGTGGGGGATTTGGCGATGGTGGGGGATTTGGCGATGGTGGGGGATTTGGCGATGGTGGGGGATTTGGCGATGGTGGGGGATTTGGCGATGGTGGGGGATTTGGCGATGGTGGGGGATTTGGCGATGGTGGGGGATTTGGCGATGGTGGGGGATTTGGCGATGGTGGGGGATTTGGCGATGGTGGGGGATTTGGCGATGGTGGGGGATTTGGCGATGGTGGGGGATTTGGCGATGGTGGGGGATTTGGCGATGGTGGGGGATTTGGCGATGGTGGGGGATTTGGCGATGGTGGGGGATTTGGCGATGGTGGGGGATTTGGCGATGGTGGGGGATTTGGCGATGGTGGGGGATTTGGCGATGGTGGGGGATTTGGCGATGGTGGGGGATTTGGCGATGGTGGGGGATTTGGCGATGGTGGGGGATTTGGCGATGGTGGGGGATTTGGCGATGGTGGGGGATTTGGCGATGGTGGGGGATTTGGCGATGGTGGGGGATTTGGCGATGGTGGGGGATTTGGCGATGGTGGGGGATTTGGCGATGGTGGGGGATTTGGCGATGGTGGGGGATTTGGCGATGGTGGGGGATTTGGCGATGGTGGGGGATTTGGCGATGGTGGGGGATTTGGCGATGGTGGGGGATTTGGCGATGGTGGGGGATTTGGCGATGGTGGGGGATTTGGCGATGGTGGGGGATTTGGCGATGGTGGGGGATTTGGCGATGGTGGGGGATTTGGCGATGGTGGGGGATTTGGCGATGGTGGGGGATTTGGCGATGGTGGGGGATTTGGCGATGGTGGGGGATTTGGCGATGGTGGGGGATTTGGCGATGGTGGGGGATTTGGCGATGGTGGGGGATTTGGCGATGGTGGGGGATTTGGCGATGGTGGGGGATTTGGCGATGGTGGGGGATTTGGCGATGGTGGGGGATTTGGCGATGGTGGGGGATTTGGCGATGGTGGGGGATTTGGCGATGGTGGGGGATTTGGCGATGGTGGGGGATTTGGCGATGGTGGGGGATTTGGCGATGGTGGGGGATTTGGCGATGGTGGGGGATTTGGCGATGGTGGGGGATTTGGCGATGGTGGGGGATTTGGCGATGGTGGGGGATTTGGCGATGGTGGGGGATTTGGCGATGGTGGGGGATTTGGCGATGGTGGGGGATTTGGCGATGGTGGGGGATTTGGCGATGGTGGGGGATTTGGCGATGGTGGGGGATTTGGCGATGGTGGGGGATTTGGCGATGGTGGGGGATTTGGCGATGGTGGGGGATTTGGCGATGGTGGGGGATTTGGCGATGGTGGGGGATTTGGCGATGGTGGGGGATTTGGCGATGGTGGGGGATTTGGCGATGGTGGGGGATTTGGCGATGGTGGGGGATTTGGCGATGGTGGGGGATTTGGCGATGGTGGGGGATTTGGCGATGGTGGGGGATTTGGCGATGGTGGGGGATTTGGCGATGGTGGGGGATTTGGCGATGGTGGGGGATTTGGCGATGGTGGGGGATTTGGCGATGGTGGGGGATTTGGCGATGGTGGGGGATTTGGCGATGGTGGGGGATTTGGCGATGGTGGGGGATTTGGCGATGGTGGGGGATTTGGCGATGGTGGGGGATTTGGCGATGGTGGGGGATTTGGCGATGGTGGGGGATTTGGCGATGGTGGGGGATTTGGCGATGGTGGGGGATTTGGCGATGGTGGGGGATTTGGCGATGGTGGGGGATTTGGCGATGGTGGGGGATTTGGCGATGGTGGGGGATTTGGCGATGGTGGGGGATTTGGCGATGGTGGGGGATTTGGCGATGGTGGGGGATTTGGCGATGGTGGGGGATTTGGCGATGGTGGGGGATTTGGCGATGGTGGGGGATTTGGCGATGGTGGGGGATTTGGCGATGGTGGGGGATTTGGCGATGGTGGGGGATTTGGCGATGGTGGGGGATTTGGCGATGGTGGGGGATTTGGCGATGGTGGGGGATTTGGCGATGGTGGGGGATTTGGCGATGGTGGGGGATTTGGCGATGGTGGGGGATTTGGCGATGGTGGGGGATTTGGCGATGGTGGGGGATTTGGCGATGGTGGGGGATTTGGCGATGGTGGGGGATTTGGCGATGGTGGGGGATTTGGCGATGGTGGGGGATTTGGCGATGGTGGGGGATTTGGCGATGGTGGGGGATTTGGCGATGGTGGGGGATTTGGCGATGGTGGGGGATTTGGCGATGGTGGGGGATTTGGCGATGGTGGGGGATTTGGCGATGGTGGGGGATTTGGCGATGGTGGGGGATTTGGCGATGGTGGGGGATTTGGCGATGGTGGGGGATTTGGCGATGGTGGGGGATTTGGCGATGGTGGGGGATTTGGCGATGGTGGGGGATTTGGCGATGGTGGGGGATTTGGCGATGGTGGGGGATTTGGCGATGGTGGGGGATTTGGCGATGGTGGGGGATTTGGCGATGGTGGGGGATTTGGCGATGGTGGGGGATTTGGCGATGGTGGGGGATTTGGCGATGGTAATGCCGCTGAATATCAAGGGGACGTGGTTAGACTCTCTCTTGTTGGAGATGGTCATTGCCTGGCACTTATCTGACGCGAATGTTACTTGCCACTTATCAACCCAAGCCTGGATGTTGTCCAGGTCTTGCTGGATGTGGGCACGGACTGCTTCATTATCTGATGGGTTGCAAATGGAACAGAACACTGTGCAATCATCAGCAAACATCCCCATTTCTGACCTTATGATGGAAGGTCATTGATGAAGCAGCTGAAGATGGTTGGGCCCAGGACACTGCCCTGAGGAATTCCTGCAGCAATGTCCTGAGGCTGAGATGATTGGCCTTCAACAACCACTATCATCTTCCTTTGTGCTAGGTATGACTCCAGCCACTGGACAGTTTTCCCCGATTCCCATTGACTTCAATTTTACTAGGGTTCCTTGATGCCACACTCAGTCAAATGCTGCCTTGATTTCAAGGGCAGTCACTCTCACCTCACCTCTGGAATTCAGCTCTTGTCCATGTTTGGACCAAGGCTGCAATGGTGTTAGTTGAGGGATAAATATTGGTCTAGGACTCCGGGAAGAACCTCTTGCCATTTTTCAAATAGTGCTGTCGGATCTTTTACGTCCACCTGCGAGGGCAGACTGGGCCTCTGTTTAACGTCTCATCCGAAAGACGGCACCTCCGATAGTGCAGTGGGACTTGAATTCAAAACCTTCTGACTCAGAGGTGAGACTGCTTCCATCTGAGCCATGGCTGACACAAGGGATGTTAGTGGAGTTCCTCCAGATAAAGGGGTAGAATTCAAGAATTGGACAGATTGAGCTTAATAAAGAGATGAGGTTTTGAGGGAGAAGTGTAAGGCACAAAAGGAGGCAGCTGTGATTTTTTTTAAAAATCAAAAATCAATGTGCATCATCCATTTTCAATTTAAGCGTTGTGTATTTCGTAAGGAAGAGTTGACCAGGGAGGCGTGAGCCGCTGCAGCAGTTTTTGTTCCCACGCTCTCCACATTTCTGAGACGTTACTATTGTTCTGTCCATGACTTCTGACTCAAATTCAAAAAAATTCCATTCAAAGCTTTTAACCACAACTGAGGAGCCATTCATTGTCTGGTCTTTAGCATAGAGGTATAAAATGGCTCCAGTGCAAGATAGTAAAAAAGCTCAGGGCAGACTTAACAGCACAACCCTGACAGCAAAATGAAAGGATTCAAGATAAGAGACCCCCCCCACAAATTTGCACTAGTGCTGGGAGGGAAGAAATGCTCCAATGGTGCAGGAAGCAGTCATTGCAAAGACATTTAAAAAATGACCCCCTTCTTCCCCCCCCAACCAAGGAGAGGCATTCTTGCATTTAATTTACAGCGCAGGCACAGGCCATTTGGCCCAACTGGTCTATGCCAGTGTTTATGCTCCACACAAGCCTCCTTTCCTCCTTACTTGATCTCACCCTATCAGTATATCCTTCTATTCCTTTCTCCCGCATGTACTTACTTAGCTTCCCCTTAAATGCATCATTCTGCATTTTCCAAGTCAAAATGGAGCCTCATGGCTATGAACAGTCTCATTGCCTCCAGTTGCCACTGAGCTGAGCAGGGGTCAAAATCTTCCCCAGGAGAGCACGCTGATCCTGGTAGTTTAAAACCCCAGTATCTGCCACAATTTGTGATTTACAACATCAAAGGTAAACAGAGATAAGAGATTTTACCACAGGAGAAGGCAATTCAGCCGGTATACCCTGCCTGCACGGAGAAGGATATTCAATCCATCCTCTCTCATCCATCCAGAAAGAACTTGCATTTATACAGCGTCTGCCACAACCTCAGAATATCCCAAAGCACTTTACAGCCAGTTAAGTACTTTTGAAGCGAGGTCACTGTTGTAGGAAACAGCACGCTCCCACAAACAACAATATGATTATGACCTGATAATCTGTATATTTGTGATGTTGGTTGAGGGATAAATATTGGCCAGGACACCAGGGAGAACTCCCCTGCTCTTCTTCAAAATAGTACCACAGAGTCTTTTACATTCCTGAGGGGGCAGGCGGGGCCTCGGTTTAACGTCTCATCCAAAAGACGGCACCTCTGACAGGGCAGCACTCCCTCAGTACTGCACTGGGATTGTCAGCCTGGATTATGAGCTCAAGTCTCTGGTGTGGGACTTGAACCCACAAGCTTCTGACTCAGCGGCGAGAGTGCTACCAACTGAGTCTCAATCTTCTCTTCCCCACCCCCCCCACCCCCTCCCCAAACCAATTCACAGCATCAACCACACCTTAACAGCTTTTTGCCTGCACCACCCTACCCAGAAGTGCATTTCAAGTGTGGATCGCTCTTGATACGAAAAATTTTCCTAACAGCAGCCCTAAGCCTGTTCTTCACCAGTTTGGATCTACACTACCCTACCCAGCTTTTGAGTTGGTCCTCTGGATTCACCTTTCCTAAATTGTTTAATATCTTACAGAGTGGGAACTTGAGAATTTGGTGAGAAGGGAATTAGGTGTAAAGGAGGAAGGACAACAAGGAGAGAGGAAGAGTTGTGAGGGAACGGAGAGGCAAAGGCAAGTAAATAAAAGTCGGGGATCGAAGGCCGAAACTCACTTGGAGCAGTGGAGGCGGGAAATCTTCAGGATAAATTCGGTGGGATTGAAAAAATATCAAGGAATGACGTCACAGGACAGCAGGTAGGTTACTGGATGGTGAGTATGGGCAGGTGTTTAACTAACAGCCTAAATCAATAACAAACTACATAAATTAATTAGTTGATAAAACTTAGAATAGTGAGAGATTAAAAACTCAAAGTAAATAAATAAATTCTGGTTCGACAAGCAATGGCAGGGCAGGTGGTGTGTTTTAACTGCAGTATGTGGGAGTTTGTGGAGACCAGCGAGATCCCGAGCAACCACATCTGCAGTAAGTGTCTGCAGCTCGAGGAACTTCGGCTCAGAGTTGTTGAGCTGAAGTCCGTGCTGCAGATATTACGATGCATCCGGGAGGAGGGGGGGTTATCTGGACACCTTAATCCAGGAGGCAGACACACCCCTTAGATTAGGTAGTAGTTCAGATTTGTTAAGTGTTCAGGGACAGGAGGATGTGACTGCAAGTCAGGCAGGTATGGAGACCCAGGATGCAGTGATGGAGGAGCCTCAGCCTTTGACCTTGTCCGACAGGTACAAGGTACTTGCTACCTGTATGGATGAGAGCAAAGACTGCTGGGAGGATGGGCAAACTGACCACGGCACTGTGGTACAGGGGGCCATTCAAGTGGGGGGAGTAAATAGTGATATGGTAGTGGTAGGGGATAGTATAGTCAGGGCAATAGACACTGTTCCCTGCAGCCAGGACAGAGAGTCCTGAAGGCTGTGTTGCCTGCCCGGTGTCAGGGTTAAGGACATCTCCTCGCTGCTGGAAAAGAACTTGGAGCATGGGGGGGGTGGGGTGGGAGGAGGACCCAGTTGTCGTGGTCCATGTAGGGACCAATGATATAGGTAGAACGAAGAATTGGGTTCTGCTGAGACAGTTTGAGGAGCTAGGATCAAAATTAATAAGCAGAACCTCAAAAAGTTATAATCTCTGGATTATTATCTGAGCCACGTGCAAATTGGCATTGGGACAAACAGATCAGAGAGTTAAATGCGTAGCTCAAAGAGTGGTGTGGGAGACAGGGGTTTCGATTCATGGGGCACTGGCACCAGTACTGGGGAAAGAGGGAGCTGTTCCGATGGGACGGGCTCCACTTAAACTGGGCTGGGACCAGCGTCCCGGTAAATCGAATAACTCGGGCTGTAGAAAGGGCTTTAAACTAAAAAGGGGGGGGTGGGTCAGGTGAGGGGAAATTTAGAAATCTAATGAGAAAAGCCAAGGCAACAGAGCAGTGTAGTGATTTGGGTAAAGATAAGCAGAGTGTGGCAGGAAGGGACAGAGAGTTTACCAATAATAGAGCATCAACAAGTACGGTCAAAGCAGAAAAAAAATCAAAATGAAAGGCTCCATATCTGAATGCACGGAGCATTCGTAATGAGATAGATTAATTAATTGCACAAATAGAAATAAATGGGTTTGATCTAATACCCATTACACAGACATGGTTCCAAGGTGACCAAGATTGGGAACTAAATATTCCAGGGTACATGACTTTTAGAAAAGATAGGCAGAATGGAAAAAGGGGGTGCAGCCCTAATAATAAAGGATGAGATAAGGACAGTGGTGAGAAAGGATCTTGGCTCGGAAGATCAGGAATTAGAATCAGTCTGGGTGGAAATAAGAAATAACAAGGGGCAGAAAACGCTGGTGGGAGTAGTTTATAGGCCCCCTAATAGTAGCTATACCGTTGGAGAGTATTAATCATGAAATAATAGAAGCTTGTAACAAAGGAAATGCAGTAATCATAGGGGACTTTAATCTTCATACAGATTGGGCAAATCAAATTGGCAAAGGTAGTTTGGAGGACGAGTTCATGGAATGTATTCGAGACGGTTTCCTAGAGCAATACTCCATGGAACCAACCAGGGAACAGGCTATTTTAGATCTTGAATTGTGTAATGAGACAGGGTTAATTAGTAATTCACAGTAAAGGATCTTCTGGGGAAGAGTGATCATAATGTGATAGAATTTCACATTGAGTTTGAGAGTGACGTACTTAAGTCCGAATCTGGAGTCTTAAACTTAAATAAAGCCAATTGCATAGTTATGAGGGGTGAGTTGGCTAAGGTAGATTGGGAAATTAAATTAAAGGGTATGACGGTTGAAAAGCAATGGCAAATATTTAAAGAAATATTTTAATATTTGCAACAAATATACATTCCATTGAGAAATAAGAACTCCACGGGAAGAGTGATCCACCCGCGGCTAACTAAAGAAGTTGAGGATAGTATTAGATTAAAACAAGAGGCCTATAATGTTGCCAAGAAGAGTAGTAAGCCTGAGGGTTGAGAGAGTTTTAGAAACCAGCAAAGGATGACCAAAAAATTGATAAAAAGGGAACAAATAGAATATGAAAGTAAACTAGCAAGAAATATAAAAAAGAATTGTAAGAGCTTCTACAAGTATGTAAAAGCTTCTACAAGTATGTAAAAAGGAAGAGAGTAGCAAAAGTAAACGTTGGTCCCTTAGAGGCTGAGACAGGAGAAATTATAATGGGGAATCAGGAAATGCTAGAGACCTTAAACAAATATTTTGTATCTGTCTTCACAGTAGAAGGCACAAAAAGCATACTAGAAGTACCAAAAACCGAGGGGCTAATGAGAGTGAGGAATTTAAAGCAATTATCAGTGGAGAAAAAGTACTTGAGAAACTAATGGGACTAAAAGCCAATAAATCCCCTGGACCCGATGGCCTACATCCGAGGGTTCTAAAAGAGGTGGCTGCAGAGATAGTGGATGCACTGGTTATGATCTTCCAAAATTCTCCAGATTCTGGAAGTGTCCCAGCAAATTGGAAGGTAGCAAATGTAACCCTGCTACTCAAGAAAGGAGGGAGAGAGAAAAGAGGGAACTATAGGCCAGTTAGCCTGACATCAGTCGTCGGGAAAATGCTGGAACCCATTATTAAGGAAATGGTAAGAGGGCACTTAGAACATCCTAATGTGATTAGGCAGAGTCAACATGGCTTTATGAAAGGGAAATCATGTTTGACAAATTTATTCGAGTTTTTTTGAGGGTGTAACTAGCAGGGTAGATAAAGGGGAACCAGTGGATGTAGTATATTTGGATTTTCAAAAGGCATTCGATAAGGTGCCACATAAAAGGTTGTTACTCAAGATAAGGGCTCACAGAGTTGGGGGTAACATATTAGCATGGACAGAGGATTGGTTAACGGACAGAAAACAGATATTCGGTGCTGGGTCCCTTGCTGTTTGTGGTCTACATTAATGACTTGGATATGAATGTAAAAGGTATGATCAGTAAGTTCGCTGATGATACAAAGATTGGTAGGGTGGTAAATAGCGAGGAGGATAGCCTCAGTCTGCAGGACGATATAGATGGGTTGGTCAGATGGGCGGAACAGTGGCAAATGGAATTTAACCCGGAAAAGTGCGAGGTGATGCACTTTGGAGGGACTAACAAGGCAAGGGAATACACAATGAATGGGAGGACCCTAGGCAAGACAGAGGGTCAGAGGGATCTTGGTGTGCAAGTTCACAGATCCCTGAAGGCGGCGGAACAGGTAGATAAGGTGGTAAAGAAGGCATATGGGATACTTGCCTTTATTAGCCGAGGCATAGAATATAAGAGCAAGGAGGTTATGATGGAGCTGTATAAAACACTGGTTAGGCCACAGCTGGAGTACTGTGTGCAGTTCTGGTCGCCACACTACAGGAAGGATGTGATCGCTTTGGAGAGGGTGCAGAGGAGATTCACCAGGATGTTACCAGGGCTGGAGCGCTTCAGCTATGAAGAGAGACTGGGAAGATTGGGTTTGTTTTCCTTGGAGCAGAGGAGGCTGAGGGGGGACATGATTGAGGTGTACAAAATTATGAGGGGCACAGATAGGATGGATACTAAGGAGCTTTTTCCCTTCGTTGAGGGTTCTATAACAAGGGGACATAGATTCAAGGTAAAAGGCGGGAGGTTTAGAGGGGATTTGAGAAAGAACTTTTTCACCCAGAGGGTGGTTGGAGTCTGGAACTCACTGCCTGAAAGGGTTGTGGAGGCAGGAACCCTCACAACATTCAAGAAGCATTTGGATGAGCATTTGAAATGCCATAGCATACAAGGCTACGGACCAAATGCTGGAATATGGGATTAGAGTAGACAGGGCTGATGGCCGGCGCGGACACGATGGGCCGAAGAGCCTCTATCCGTGCTGTATAACTCTATGACTCTATGACTCTAGACAGTAGGGATAAACGGGTCATTTTCAGGCAGGCTGTAACTAGTGGGGTGCCACAAGGATCCGTGCTTGGCCTCAACTATTTACAATCTATATTAATGACTTAGATGAAGGGACCGAGTGTAATGTATCCAAGTTTGCTGACGATACAAAGCTAGGTGGGAAAGTAAGTCGTGAGGAGGACAAAAAGAGTCTGCAAAGGGATGTAGACAGGTTAAGTGAGTAGGCAAGAAGGTGGCAGATGGAATATAATGTGGAGAAATGTGGGGTCATTCACTTTGGTGGGAAGAATAGAAAAACAGAATATTTTTTAAATGGTGAGAAACTATTAAATGTTGGTGTCCAGAGTGACACGGGTGTCCTGGTACAAGAAACACAAAAAGTTAGCATGCAGGTACAGCAAGCAATTAGAAAGGCAAACGGTATGTTTGCCTTTATTGCAAGGGGGTTGGAACACAAGAATAAGGAAGTCTTATTAGGGCTTTGGTGAGACCACACCTGGAGTACTGCGTACAGTTTTGGTCTCCTTATCTAAGGAAGCTTATACTTGCCTTAAAGGCGGTGCAACGAAGTTTCACTCGATTAATTCCTGGGATGAGGAGGTTGTCCTATGTGGAGAGGTTGAGTAGAATGGGCCTATACTCTCGAGTGTAGAAGAATGAGAGGTGATCTAATTGAAACACAAGATTCTGAGGGGGCTTGACAGGGTAGAGGCTGAGGGGTTGTTTCCCCTGGCTGGAGTGTTTCGAACTAGACAGCATAGTCGCAGGATAAGGAGTCGGCCATTTAAGACTGAAATGAGGAGGAATTTTTTCACCCAGAGGGTTGTGAATCTTTGGAATTCTCTACCCCAGAGGGCTGTGGGTGCTGAGTTGTTGAGTATATTCAAGGCCGAGTTCGATAGATTTTGGACTCTCGGGGAATCAAGGGACATGGGGATCGGGCAGGAAAGTGGAGTTGAGGTCGAAGATCAGCCATGATCTTACTGAATGGTGGAGCAGGCTCGAGGGGCCGTATGGCCTACTCCCGCTCCTATTTATTTTCTTATGTTCTTACATTCTTCCATGAGGCCCCCCTCAGTAATAATCCTTCAGGTCTGAAGATCCCAAGTTCCTCAAAATTCAATTCTCTGAGTTTTGCACCACTTCCAGGGCTTAAATTTTTAACGCAGGACTTGAGAATGTTATCTATGCTGACACTCAAGTGCTGTTTGGAAAGAGAGCTCCACTATGAGATCCTGTCTATAAGCTAAATCATTAAAACCAAGGTCCAATTTGCCTCTCCAAGACCTTTAAAGATCACACGGCAATATTCAATGAAGAGAGATTTTCCCACTGTCCTGGTGAACATTTCTCCCTCAACTAACACCAATCAGATTGTTGTGCGCAGGTTGGCTATCACATTTTCCTACATAATCACAATCACTGCACTTCAAAGTAATTCAATGTACGTGCAGTGTGATACGGTTCCTATAAATGCAAGCCTTTATATTCACCGTTTTGCCTGTAAGCAGAATGTGTCTCGCTGCTTTGAATCAGGCCATTTTGTTCACTCCCCCCACCATGAGACTTTCTCCCCTTTAAAGATGTTCACAAACAAGCAGCCTCTCCACTGACACCATGAGCACACTGCGGAGAAGTAGGACGTGAGTTCACACCAGAGTTCCTGAACTGGACCTCAGGAGGTGGAGGAGGTCCGCAGAGAGGCAGTTCCCCAGAGCAAAGGAAGGGTGAAAACAGGTTAAACCACAGTACGTTTGTGCTCCTAGCAGACCCATTTGTGAACAGGGCACAATGTAAAGGGAAGAGAGGAGCAGAGAGACAGAAACACGATTCTGAACTGGAATATCAACCAGAGTAACCCAGCAAGATTACTCATCTCAATTTCGTCGAGTTCTTACATAGAATCAGGTCACCCCTCAGCCTTCTCTTTTCTGCAGCCCCAGTCTGTTCAATCTTTCAGTCCTTGGAGAAAGCAAAGTTATTGGGAGAGATTTTCTGAAGGAATATGCATAGCCTTTTTAAATTAGTGCTGCAAGGACAAATAGAGGGAATCTGAATTGAAAAATGATTGCACAAAATTCGACCAGTTCTTTTAGTCCGAATGATTTTCAGGATCTCTCTTACTGACTGTCCAAAGTCAATGAATTAGATCACAGGGGGTGAGGATTATTCCATTGGCATCCAGCCTGGAGTTTGACATCCAGACACACACAGGAAACATTCCTTACAAAGCCCACAGCTGTGAAATGACCGACACCAATATAGAATCTCAGTTTGTACTTCAAGTATTATATTTGATAATTACAAATAAACACACACTGTTACCCGTCTGGAGCCTGTCTGAATAGGCATTAAAGAGTTTACTTTTAGTTGTCCTTTTATTAAAAGCCATATTCTGACGTATTCTTCCACCGTCTTAGAATTAGCATTCACAAAATGCAAACTACACCGTCGTGCAGCCAGGGTAACAGACTAATCACTTGCACTTTTATCCTTTAAATCACGTAGCTGCCAAAGAAGGAATCTTGCTCCTGGATGTTGCCAACAACAAGCATGCGAGAGACAGCTTTACTTTGAAAAAGAATCCAAAGGTCGGAAGGTACAGTGGGTTACAAAATGGCTTTTCACCATTGAGACCTGGATTCAAAATCAAGGGGACCAGATAATGTGGACCATGACAAGCTACTTCACCATGTCCAGAACTAGAGGACACGACCTGCACGTGAAGGAGGTAAATTAATCTGCGGAAACATATTTCAGTGAGTGAGTGGGAATCTGTGGAACAGGCTCCCTAGGGAGACGGAAGCAGAAAGTATCAATTCATTCAAGTGCAATGAGATAGATTTCTTTCATAAAGTAAATTTTGGGATACAGTTTAAGAGTAATTTGAGACATGACGCGGTAAGTGTAACAGGCTTGGGAGGAACAAGTGACTCTGGGCCTGATTCCCAAATCTCTCCAGCACTGGGAGTTTTCCTCACCTCATGTCTGGGTCTGTTGTAGACTAATTGATAGAGGTTGATTGTTATGATTAGTCAATAACTCCATTATCGTTGTATCATGCAACTACCAGGATGGGAGAAGGCGAACTAGATGGATCTTGGTCTTTTTTCGTCTAACATTTCCTATGTTCCTATGAGCGCAGAGCGCTGAGTGTAGCCCTATTAGCAATGAGTTCGGGCAGTTCCAATCCAGTTCCTAATGGGTATAAAATCAACAATCACCTTCAAAGATCACAAATATCACATTGGTGTAGGGGTGAGGCATATTGTTCACACATAGAACTGATACCAGAACTAAGAGGTTATAACTATCAGGAAAGGCTGAAGGCTGAGGGGTAACCTGATACAGGTCTTAAAAATTATGAAGGAGTTTGATAGTGTAGACGTAGAGAAAATGTTTCCACTTGTGGTTGAGACAAAAACTAAGGGCCATAAATAGATTTGAGTACAGGAGCAGGGATGTCTTACTGCAGTTGTACAGAGCCTTGGTGAGACCACATCTGGAGTATTGTGTGCAGTTTTGGTCACCTTATCTGAGGAAGGATGTCCTTGCCATGGAGGGAGCGCAACAAAGGTTTACCAGACTGATTTCTGGGATGGCAGGACTGACGTACGAGGAGAGATTGGGTCGACTAGGCCTATATTCACTAGAGTTTAGAAGAATGAGAGGTGATCTCATCGAAACATATAAAATTCTAACAGGACTAGACAGACTAGATGCAGGGAGGATGTTCCCGATGGCTGGGGAATCAATAACTAGGGGTCACAGTCTCAGGATACGGGGTATGCCATTTAGAACCGAGATGAGGAGAAATTTCTTCACTCAGAGGGTGGTGAACCTGTGGAATTCTCTACCACAGAAGGCAGTGGAGGCCAAGTCATTAAATATATTCAAGAAGGATATAGATATATTTCTTAATGCTAAAGGGATGAAGGGATATGGGGAAAAAGCAGGAAAAGGGCACTGAGTTAGACGATCAGCCATGATCATTTTGAATGGCGGAGCAGGCCCGAAGGGCCAAATGGCCTACTCTTGCTCCTATTTTCTATGATTCTATGATATACGTCTGCAAAGCTCTCCTGCCGTTACGTCTTCTGGACCCGAGGTCAGGATAATAGATTTAATCCAACTGGGATAAGTTGAAGAGTAAGAAGGGTGGACTGTGCTACTTGCAGTGCCTTAGTACAGGAAGCAATCCCACTTCCTGCCACTCAGGCCACCTGGCAGTGACACGGGGATTTGTTAACTGCGTATGTCTATAACTTTAATCTCCAATTCCCCTTTTTCTAATAATTCAGCAATTGGTGGTATAAAACCCGCTTAATGTCGCTCAAGCAATAATTACTTGCCGAGAAACCTTTAAGGCTATCTTTTAAGAATTAAGCCAGTACAATTTAATGTTGTGTGAAACTTTTTTTGCTGATACACAATTTATGGGAGTTCTTAATTCATCAATTCATCACCTCAAATTGCTCCCACCACTGCCGACACCAATGACAGACCCATAACTACTAGTACTTTACATTGCATTGTATAACTCAAAGTGCTATCTCGAGACACAACTTAAATTTGAAAGGTCAAAGTCTATAATTGTACTGCTGGGTATTCAAATGCCCAATGTGAAAACTTCACAAGGTCACCATCACACTTTACTCCAATCTTAGTGTCAGGAACATAGGATCAGGAGGAGGCCATTCAGCCCCTCAAGCTTGTTCCGCCATTCAATTAGATCATGGCTGATCTGTACCTAAACTCCATCAACCAGCCTTGGTTTTGTAACCCTTAATAGCCTTGCCGAACAAAAATCTATCAATCTCAGTTTTTAAATTGTCAATTGACCCCCAGCCTCAATAGCTTTTTTTGTGGTGGGGGGAGGGAGGGGGAGGAGGAGTTCCAGATTTCCACTACCCTTTGTGCGAAGAAGTGCTTCCTGACATCGCCTTTGAACGGCCTAGCTCTAATTTTAAGGTTATGCCCCCTTGTTCTGGACACCCACCCCGCCCCAAGAGGAAATAGTTTCTCTCTATCTACCCTATCAACTTCCTTTACTCATCTTAAACACATCTTAAAATCATTTTGGCTCATTTGGAAGCACTCATCACCGAGTCTGTGGATTGTGTGTTCGAGCATCACTTGCAAACACAATAAACGCTGGCAATTCAATCAGCATGGAGGGAGGGTGTGCATCATTTGAGGTGCCACTCCTTGGATAAGACATTCAAATCGAGGACCCATCTACCTGTTCCAGTGCTTCAAGTGGACATTCAAGATCTCATGACACAATTCAAAGAGCAGGTGCTTCCCTCAGTGTGCAGTCAACATTCACCTATCGACGTCCACCACCAAAAGCAGGTCAACTGGTCTTTCAATTCATTACAGTTCGGGGCAACTTGGCTGTACTCAATGTGGCTGTTGTAGCTATCCACATAACGCTAACTTCACAAGGTGATTTATTCTATATGAACTGTTTTGTGACATTTCTGACGGATGTGAAAGGCAAATTCTTCTTCAGTGAAAAGAGAGAGATTAATTTCTGAACTCGAAACTCCTGTGATCTGTGTTAACAGGGTTTGAAGAGTTGGACTTAAGCAGGACGGGGGTGGGGATGGTGGGGTTTTGCTTAAGTACATTTACTGCCCTATCGTCATTTTTTTTCCCGGCTGCGTTAGAGCAGAGTTAAAAGAAAGACTTGAGTTTATATTAGTGCCTTTCATGGCCTCAGGACATCCCAAAGCGCTTTATAGCCAATAAAGTACTTTTTGAAGTGTAGTTATTGTTGTAATGTAGAAAACGTGGCAGCCAATTTGCTCACAGCAAGATCCCACAACAGCAATGAGATAATGACCAGATAATCAGACTATGTATGTAATTCTATGTAATCTGTTTTAGTGATGTTGGTTGAGGGATAAATATTGGCCAGAACACAGAGGAGAACTCTCTTGCTCTTCTTCGAAATAGTGCCATGGGGTCTTTTACGTCCACCTGAAAGGGCAGATGGGGCCTCGGTTTAATGTCTTATCTGAAAGACAGAGTCACTGACAGTGCAGCGCTCCCTCAGTGCACTGGGAGTGTCAGCCTGGATTTTATGCCCAAGTCTCTGGAGTTCTTAAACAGACGTCTGAAATACCCGTCTTACACAAACACTAATGAAGGTGAGAACCCAAGCGGGAAACCACTACAGTATTTAATGCTAATTTGGAAATGGTGTTGGAAAAGGAAGCTCTCCTCACACCAAGAACAGCTCATGTCAAGATTACAACATTAACATTTCCCGATGAAAACCTGGTTCACAAGAACGTAAACACAAGAAAAATCTAACAAAATAGCTGCCACTACACGAGATACTTTGAACAGAAATTCCATCCCACAAGTCGCATTTGTTGACAGCAGCAACTCATCAACCGATGAATCAGTGTCTACAATTAGAAGCGGTACACAGAAGGTAGACGTGTTCCTATTCAGCAGCCCTTTGCATACCGTGCTGCAGAACTATGTCACAGCTTCATCACACTCAGTAATTTTCCAGTCTCTGGCTATTATCTGGAGGAGACTCGAACTACATGACAATCCTCCATCCAATAACTTGAGAAATTACGACACAGAAACAGGCCTCCAGCCCAACCAATCCCCAGTGTTTACCCTCCACGAGCAGTAATCTTAATCCCATGCGCCCGCTCAATTCTCATATCCCTTTATTCCCCTTTTGTTCAGCCACCTATCCAACCTTTTCTTACATGATGAAATGGTCTCTGCTTCAATCACTAACTCCAGCTTCCACAGCTTCACTGAAAAAACTAACTCTCCTGCTCACTGTCCTAAATGTCTTACATTTAATTTTATACGCATGTCCCACACCACATTCGAGACCACTCAACCACTCGAAACAATCCGTTTTTATCTACTCTGTTCAATCCCCTCATAATTTTACACACCTCTATCAAATTACCTCGTAATCTTCTCTGTTCTAATTCAAACAGCCCCAATTCTTCACATCTTTCTTCATATTTGTATATCCTCATACCAGACAGTATCTTGGTGAATCTGTACAATACCCTCTCCATTGCCTCAACATCCTTCCTATTGTGTGAAACATGAAAGTGCCTACAGTACTCCAACTGTTACATCAATTAAGCATTTTTGACTTTAGAATCCATACACCTTGCTATAAAACCCAGTATACTATTAGCTTTTTTAATGGCCTTGTCCACTTGAGGTGTTGCTTTTGTGGTCTTATCAACTTGAACCTCCAAAATCTCTCTGCTCTCTCACACCACCCAGCCTTCCCCCAATGTATAATTATTACTTTTGTTTTTAACCAAAAATGTACCACTTCGCATTTACTGACATCGAATTCAATCTACCAGTATTTTTTTGTGCCAATTCCACCATTTTAACAATACCTCCTTTGGTCCTCAGAAAGGACTTGCATTTATATAGCGCCTTTCATGACCTCAGGACACCGCAAAGCATTTTACAGCCAATGAAGTACTTTTGAAGTGCAGTCACTTTTGTAATGTAGGAAACGTGGCAGCTAATTTGCACACAGCAAAATCCCACAAACAGCAATGTGATAATGACCAGATCATCTGTTTTAGTGATGTTGGTTGAAGGATATTGGCTAGGGAGAGAACTGCCTTTCTAGTCTTTAAAATAGTGGCTATGGGATCTTTTACATCCATCTTAGGGGGCAGTTTAACATCTCATCTGAAAGGGAGCACCTCTGACAGTGCAGCTCTCCCTCACTACTGCACTGGGAGTGTCAGCCTAGATTTTGTGCTCGAGCCTCTGGAATGGGACTTGAACCAATGACCTTCTGACTCAGAGGCGAGAGAGCTACCCACTGAGCCACATCTGACACGAAGTAAGTACATCCCCCTTTCCCTGAGACCTTGTTCTAAAGATCTTAACAATGCCTCTTCCTGTGAGACGAAGGGGGAACCAAAGGTGACTGCTGCCCCATGGTTGGGGGGGTGGGGGTAATTCCAGATGGTAACCGTCCCCTCCTCTGCCCCAGGTCTCCCTCACATTTATTCCAGTTTCAGAGTAGCCTTGGCAGGAGAGCTGACAGTCACGCAATGTTGAACCGGGCAGTCCAATATTTGTGCAGGCTGTGTAATAAGGTAAACTTGACCCAAAAAGTCGCCTTTTCTATTCAATAAAAGTCATTTTTTTTCCTATGTTTGTTTCTCTGACTCGTGACAGAGATGGATTATTTATTGTTTTTAGTCAACTTCCATCAGTAGTAAAGCAAACATCAGATACCAACCTTTGACCAGTTTCGAATGTGGTGTGGAGAGAGTGGCAACCCTACCTTGGTGGGGAGAAGGGGGGAGAGGAGAGAAGGGAGGGGGGAAAGAAGAGAGGAGAGAAGGGAGGGGGGAAAGAAGAGAGGAGAGAAGGGAGGGGGGAAAGAAGAGAGGAGAGAAGGGAGGGGGGAAAGAAGAGAGGAGAGAAGGGAGGGGGGAAAGAAGAGAGGAGAGAAGGGAGGGGGGAAAGAAGAGAGGAGAGAAGGGAGGGGGGAAAGAAGGGAGGAGAGAAGGGAGGGGGGAAAGAAGGGAGGAGAGAAGGGAGGGGGGAAAGAAGGGAGGAGAGAAGGGAGGGGGGAAAGAAGAGAGGAGAGAAGGGAGGGGGGAAAGAAGAGAGGAGAGAAGGGAGGGGGGAAAGAAGAGAGGAGAGAAGGGAGGGGGGAAAGAAGAGAGGAGAGAAGGGAGGGGGGAAAGAAGAGAGGAGAGAAGGGAGGGGGGAAAGAAGAGAGGAGAGAAGGGAGGGGGGAAAGAAGAGAGGAGAGAAGGGAGGGGGGAAAGAAGAGAGGAGAGAAGGGAGGGGGGAAAGAAGAGAGGAGAGAAGGGAGGGGGGAAAGAAGAGAGGAGAGAAGGGAGGGGGGAAAGAAGAGAGGAGAGAAGGGAGGGGGGAAAGAAGAGAGGAGAGAAGGGAGGGGGGAAAGAAGAGAGGAGAGAAGGGAGGGGGGAAAGAAGAGAGGAGAGAAGGGAGGGGGGAAAGAAGAGAGGAGAGAAGGGAGGGGGGAAAGAAGAGAGGAGAGAAGGGAGGGGGGAAAGAAGAGAGGAGAGAAGGGAGGGGGGAAAGAAGAGAGGAGAGAAGGGAGGGGGGAAAGAAGAGAGGAGAGAAGGGAGGGGGGAAAGAAGAGAGGAGAGAAGGGAGGGGGGAAAGAAGAGAGGAGAGAAGGGAGGGGGGAAAGAAGAGAGGAGAGAAGGGAGGGGGGAAAGAAGAGGAGAGAAGGGAGGGGGGAAA